>NC_045427.1:165940959-166238459 GCF_902635505.1 Sarcophilus harrisii
CCTGACTTTAGAATCAGGAAGACTTATCTTCATGAGTAAAAATCTAGCCTTGAATACTTATTAGCTATGTGACCCTGGGCAAGTCACTTTACCCTATCTGCTTCAATTCCTTATCTATAAAATGATCTGGAAAACGAAATAACAAATAACTTCAGTATCTTTGACAAGAAAACCTCAGATGTGGTCATAAAGAGTTGGATTTAACTGAAATAATTCAATAACAACAATATGATATGTATGTGAAAATAGAAGATAGTATGATTTGGTGGAAATAAATTATTGGATTTATAGTTAGAAGATCTGGAATCAAATTATATGTAACTTTGGGCAAGTAATTTAAACAGTCAGTCTTGGTTTTCTCATCTCAAAAATAAGGTTCAAAGTCTGATCCAGCTCTGACATGAGATGCTATCACTTTCTGAATTCAATTGTACATCTATTGTCTGCCTGTTTTCAGCTCCTTGAAATAAAATGACCTTCCCAAGATGAGCTCATCATATAATCTTATCACCATTCAGAGAACTCAACACTTTATTGATATCACCTTTCTTAGCCTCCTCTCTCCTCTGACTGGAGATAAAAATACCAAAATCTCCCCAATGCCTTCTTTTATAAAGGGCAGAAACTGCACTCTCAGATCACTATACCTTGCCTCTACTGTCCTGGGTCCAAATAACTCCAATTCTAGATACTACCTGTTCCATTCCTACCCTTTTGCCTCTTTATTGTCTCCTTCTGTGCTTTGTCTCCCTGCTTTAGATTGTGAGTTCCTTGAGGTCAAGAACTATCTTTTTATGAATTATATCTGCATTACTTAGCACAGTACCTAGCACATCATAAGTGCTTAATAAATGCATATTGAATATTTTTGCTGGATTCTTGTTTTCAAACTTAAAATTATGCATTTCTGGCATTATAGAGTTATACCTGGCAAGGAACTTATTGGACATTTATTCTAATTCCTTATTCTATAGGTAAGGAAAACAGGTACCAAAAAGATTAAGTGCCTTGCTCAGGGCCATATAGGTAGGAAGTAGAAGACCTAATTTTCAAACTCCAATTTCTCAGACTCCAAATTTAGGAATCTTTCCAATATACTCTGTCATAATTTTGCAAAAATTACTTTTTATCAATATAGAAATCTTTCTGACAACATGCATTTATATCTGCTACATCAAAGGCCTAGAATGATCTGTCTCCTCTTCTGCTGCAGGAAGCCTTGCCCAGTTATCCAAGTTGCTAGTGCCTTGTTATCTGAGTTTTCCTTCCTTCTCCTATGAAAACATCTTGAATATCAAAAGTTATTTACATGCTGTCTCTTCCTTCTCTTGAGGAAAAAGAGCTATTTTTTTTTCTTTTAAAAAATAGTTTCATGATAAGTAGGATAACTTCAGAAAGGCCTGGAGAGACTTGCATGAATTAATGCTTAGTAAAGTTACATAGAACCAAGAGAACATTGTACAGGGAAGATTATGCAATGATCAATTCTGATGAATATGGATCTTTTCAACAATGAGGTGATTTAGATTAATTGTAATAGACATATAATGGGGAGATCCATCTGCATTCAGAAAGAAGACTGAATGAATGTGAATCACAAAATAGTATTTTTGATGAGGTTAGTGGCAGTTTAGAGAATGGTGGAATCTGCTTCTGGTCAGCACAGATCCTTCATGAAAGAATTCATGAACCCAAAATATTGAATGGCAAAAGGGAAGTTTATTGTTGGATAAGGAAGACTGATGTCTGACTGGCAAAGTCCTATTAGGGAAAGGGAGGCTGGCACTGAGAAGAGAATGTCTTCACAGCAGAAGGAGTTCTGGCAGCTATGCCAAAGAGGCTAAGTATACTACTTTGAATATTCTGCAAAGAATGAATGAGCAGAAACTTATTTTATGAGCCAATCTTGGCAGGGGGTTGGGAGCAGTTTGAACTAATCAGACCAGGATCTCCCAATTGAATGAAATTATTTTGAAGGCTTTTACAGCCTGAATTTGAATGGTGATCTGGCTATCAATGGAGGTAAAGGGTGATTTGCCTTAGAAAAGGCCAGCCAGAAGGATATGCTCTCTCTCATCGATGTTCTGGAATCTGGGAAGCCAGGAATCAAAGGGGACAGAATTTCAGAGATTTAATTTTACAGATCAAAACGGTACAGTTTTTTTTTCTTTTTAAACAGAGTTTACCAGCATCATTTTTGCCTTTTTGTTGTTGTTTGCTTTCTTTCTCATTTTTTTTTCTTTTTGATCTGATTTTTCTTGTGCAGCATGATAATTGTGAAAATATGTATAGAAGAATTGCATATATTTAAAATATATTGGATTACTTGCTGTCTAGGGGAGGGGATGAGAGGAAGGGAAAGAGAAAAAAATATGGAACATGAGCTTTTGCAAGGGTGAATGTTGAAAATTATCTTTGCATATATTTTGAAAATAAAAAGCTATAATTTTAAAGAAAACAGAGAAAAAGTTTCATCAGTTTTGGATAGAATAAATACTTACTGTATACCTTTAGACTGATTGACAAAGTGAAACCTATACAAAACAAGCAGTATTACCCTCTTGGCATTAGTGATACATTGGCAAAATAATAATAAGGTGAATGGTGCTTACAATTATTTAAATTTATAAAGTTATTTCAAAGTTTGCAAAGTTTTCTATCTTATTTTATCATCACCATGACTCTGTAATATAAAGGTTATAGGCCTGTTACATATGACAAAATTGAGGTTAAAGAAAGTTAAAATTATTTCTCCAGGATAACACAATCACTGTTGAACCACAGTTTTCCTGACTCCAAGTCCAAATATTGTATCCACTATTCCAGTCTACCTCTTAGTATTAGAGTCCCAGTTTGGCAGTGGCAATGATATTCTGGACCATATCAAGTTAATTCATCTATGTGACTATTATATTCAAAGACTGTAGAACATTACTGATTACCCAAGAATGAGTTAGGTATAAGAAAATTTAACTTGATGGTTTTGGCTATCAGATATTTATTTGTAAGCTCCCTAAAGACATGAATTAAATATTTTTCTCCTATAAAATTGTGTTAGAAAGTAAGTTGAATTTGCATTAGTCTCTGATTAATTTTCATTGGTAAAGAAATTGAGCAGAAAGACAGAGACTAAGTATTACTACACAGTAGGTCAGTGACCATATTGAGAAATTTCCCTATGAAAAGTAAAAAGAAATTAGTTTGGTATGATCAGGGAAGGAAGCAAAGGAGCTATTGCAATGGGGATTCCTTCAGGTAAGGGTTGGACTACATAGACATTGACACTCTTTTTAACTCTCAAATCCTGTGATGTTTATGAAATAGATTGTCAATGTAAGAATATATGGAGGCATGACAACATACCTACTCTCATGATTAGAAGACTTGTTTTGCTTTGTTTTGCTTGAGCCAATTGGGATTAAATGCCAGTGAGTGTTAAGTGTCTGAAGCTATATTTGAACTTAGGTCCTCCTAACTCCAGGGCTGGTGCTCTATATCATCTAGCTATCCCATTAGAAGATATTTTGGGGGAAAAAAACAACAATAATTAATGCTATCATCAGTAAGAATATTTCTCACACTGAACATCTCAGGATCTTCTCTTCCTTCTTTATCACTTTGATCAGACTGCTCAATACTATCTTTTCTGACCCTATCTCCCCACAAAGAATTGAGACCGTCCCACATATTGAAAACATCCACTCTGCCAATCAGATTAGATGAAGTAGAGAGAGTGAAATATTGAGGTCTTTGAGTACTTACCCAAAGTGAGGATTTTTTGTTTTGTTTTGTTTTGTTTTAACATGGAGCATTTTCTCTGAAGATAGTAAATGATTTATGCCACAGTTACCTTTTCACCATCCACTATTCCTATGAGATCCATCCTAGTGATGTGTTAATAATAACACTTTACATTTTATAGAGTATTTTTCATGTTAATTCATTTGATCCTGTAAACAACAGCTTGAATGCAGTGTTTTTGTTTTTCCTGTTTTTAAATATAAAGAAACTGAGGAGCAAAAACAGTTACCCAATTTATCCAGAATCATAGAGTTACTTAATATCTAATGTATTATTTGAATTTGGGTGTCCCTGATTACAGGCAAGTCAGCCCTCTGTATATTGTGCCATCAAACTTCCTGGTTCTGTTTCTAATTCCTGGTTATAAGAAAGTTATGTATTGAATACATTTTCTTTACCCAGCAACATGGCAGTCAATTTTGGGATATGTTTGAGAAAGAATTCTTTCCAGGTATGGGTGGTACTAGATGACCTCTGGGGTGTCAATTCTGACATTCTATGGAATTGTGTGAAATACAGAAGTGTATGTCAGGATCCCTTCCCCTGGTCATCTTCTTTTTAGTTGGAGGAACACACATGAAAAAAGCTAGAGATTACAAAACGCTATAATTGTGTGCTAAATTAGGTTCTGACAAGTATGTGTCCTCTAAGTGTGAAAATGAAATGGAAAAAAAAAATCATATTGTAGAAAATGGGACTTCAGCTAATCATTGGTGAAAGGGTAGAATTTGTAGTCATAGAATACTAAGAGTCAACCCTGATAATCTCCTCTAATGTGCAATATAAATTGATGCTTCTGTATAAACTCCAAAGAATCAGCTATAAGCATCTCAGGCCATGTCCAGAAGAGTGCTTTCTTATCTGTTCCTCTTTCACTACCCTAAAAATCATTGCTCTGCCTGCAATAAATATGTAATAATAACAAACTCTAGGCTATATGGCACTTCAAAGAAAAGTATGGTTATGAAGTTGAAAACTGACTGACTGAATAAAACCACATTCGAAGCTTGTTTCAAAGGAGTCCAATCTTTGATACTTTCATATACAAATCTAACATCAAAGTGAAATTTTAGGATCTGTCAGATTTCTTCTTTCTAGTAAGGGATGAAACAGTTAGCATGCTGTCAGTCAGTTAACGTGATAATTAGACAGTGTGATAATACACTTATCCTGTTGTTTACAATCCTTGATCATATATTGTAATTATAACTACATGCCACATAACCCAATCACTTAATTATAACCTTGATGGTAGACTGATAGAAGGAAAAAAAAAAAAAACAATCATCCTCAGGGTAGAAAAAGAGTCTTTTGAATTTCTTTTCTAATCAATCTACAGTAAACACTTAAAAATGTATTGAAGTGCTGATACTGTACTTAATTTCCAGACTGATAATGGTCTTAATGAAAGAGTAATGACACAAGTTTCTAAAAGTATTTAATTCAAACACAGCTTTCATCATATGATGCACCTTGTTAAAGTATCTGTTGTCTAATATATTGTATCCAAATTCCTCAATATATGAATCTCAGCTTCATTTAACCAATAGTATTATGTATGCTTTCAGTAAGTAGATCAATCTCAACTCATTGAGAAGGATGTGCTTTTGAGAGATGGTTTTGAGTAGTCTGATCCAATTGTGGTAGAAGGAAGAAAAAATATCTAGTTGTTCCTTTTGAGAAATATTTTTACTGATACTGATATTGGTATTGATTGTTCTTATTTTTTTTTCTACAGAATGTTCTCTAATCATGAAAGCTGCTATGCTTCTCTGGGCTCCATGTATTCTTACCTTCACAATCCATCTCACAAAATTGCAGGATTTGAGAGTCAAAGAGAATATCAGTGGCCGTCTGGTCAAAACCTTACCTGAAGGAATTTCTACTTTAATACCCAGTCTATCTCTCCTGCTTTCTTCTCTTCTTCTCACCAACCTATTCTCTTTCCATTTTTTAATAAGGATACTTCTAAAATAGCCACTAACCTGCTTATTCTCTACATACTTTGCATCCTCATGCTACCTTTTCCTGTGCTATTGCTGATCTATACTTTTTAACTAATCTTCTCCAATACTCGTCTTTGTAATTCTGACAGCACACATACTTCTACCATGAATACTGACAGGTCTCAGTTTCTCTACAAGTTAGGACTTCAAAAAGTTGGACTTTTATTGCTGTTTTTCACTTAATTATTCCACCTGGATTGGCCATCACTATGAAGAATTTTGGCAGAATTGATTGATGACAAATAAAGATTAAAAATCATCCAACAGAGATACTTTCTCTGTTAGTCCTTCCCTGAAGGTTCCTCTTTGGTCTTCTCAGAATTTTATTTGGTGAGGAAATGAAGTTGTATTTCTTTTTGTTTTCTTTTTAGTTTTAGCTTTAAAGCTTTTCTGATCTTTAAGTATTCATGATTTTGCTCATGAGTTGGTTCCTTAGCATGTCCTTAGATGGACTTATTTGTAAAACACAGATCTTTTGGAAACAATTCAGAGAAATACAAAAATATCAAAAATTTTACACAGATTTTTTTCCTAGATATATATGCTAGGAATACAAGGAATTCACTAGTTCAGAGGTCTCAATCAGATGTTATTATTATTATTATTATTACTGAGGCAATTGGGGCTAAATGACTTGCCCAGGGTCATACAGCTAGGCCGTGTTAAGTACATAAGGCCAGATTAGAACTCAGGTTCTCCTGACTTCAAGGCTGGTGCTCTATCTACTACATCATCTAGCTGCTTTGAATGTTATCTTTACAAAACATAAAATGATCATCATTCCAGATCTTGTTTCATTATTACCAAAGGAAATCAATGGGTTCATGTGCCAGGTCTGACTTTTAATATCTGTATGACTGAGCAAATCTCCTCAACTTTCAGTACTCTATAACTGACTACGACTGTAAGCTGCAGTTATAATGCCAATCCATATTAGTGGAAGGGTTTTCCTTTTTTAAGAGTTCTTAATGTTGATAAAATTAATAATAATAATGATGACAATAGCAACAATAATAAGATTCAGTCCCTATTCCTAATTATGGACATACATTTCTTTTATTTACTTTGGGTTAGGGCAAGGTCTTTCTCAAAGTGAATTTTTTTCCTTTATGGCTGCATCAGATGCTGAAAATGTTTCTTAAATTCTAGGGTGGATTGAAATAGTTATAGATAGGAATCCCAAAGGGAGTTTCTGGAACAAGATTGATCATTTTTAGTTAAGAGTGAGCTATTCAAAACTTCTATGTCTCAGACACAATATGTCTTCTTTTAGGGTTTACCTTAGCATTTCCAATTACCACTAAAAAAAGTTAAAGGATGAAAATTAAGAGTCCAGAGGAAAGATGTGGAAAATAAACAGAATAATTTAAACAAAGAAATAAAAAACATTGGAATAGTAAGAATAATCAAAATGTAGGGAAGAAAAACAAAAACAAATGCAGAAGACGTACACATGTAAAAGATAAAGAAGAAAAAATTAAATGTAACTGTAAGTGAAAATTAAAACATCCAAAACTGAATAGCAAGTATTTTCAGACCATCTGCTCATTATTGCCTTGTGATGTTGAATATCAAGAAGCCAAAGGCAACAAAAATCAACATTTCAAGGATTACAGGGGAAAGAACTTGAGTTCCAAGCAAAATTGAATCCAAAAACAAGAAAACAATGAGTTTTCCTTTGTTTCATTTTTTTTAAAAGTTTGAAATAAATTGCAAAGTTTAGACATATTGGAGTTCAAACAGTTCATTCTTAGGAAAGAGCAGCTCAATGAAAGTTTGATCAGTTATCTAATTACAGTAATGCAGTAATGAGTTCTCCCCTTGTCTCCTGTGAAGATGAAAAGACTTGCAGAAGAGGTAGTGGATTTGATTTTGGAAAATTCTGCAATTTAGCATTAAATTGGCATTGTTTATACTGAAACTTCTTAATTATCTGCTTTTTTAGAATTTGTTTTCATTTTTTTCCAGTGAAAATGGAGATAATAGGAAAAAGAAACAGAAATGATAATTATCTCAACTTACACACTAACTAATGGTGGGGAGAGAAAAATGAATCAATAATAATTTTTAAAAAGACATTCTCCATACTTGGAATTCTCTTTCTTCATCTTGACCTCATGCTTAAAAGGAATCTCTAGCTTTCTTCAGGGAACTTCCACTCTCTCTTTTGTGAAGACTCTATTCCATTGTTAATTCTCTCTCACCCCACAAGTAAATAATTTTTGTTTACTTTGTATATATTTATCTTTAATTCTATTTCTACATTATAGATTTCCAGGTGGCATGTAAAATTCCTAAGGGCATTTTGGGGGCTTGGTTTGGGTTTGGTTTATCTTTATATCCATGAGAGGCGGCATGGGGTCCTAGCTAAAAAAATTTGATCTAAAAATCAGAAAAATGGATTAAAGTCCTGTTTCTAATATACATTGAATATGTTGCTTTTACCAAATCACTTAATATCTTAGGTCTAGGCTAATGTTTATTACAGATTAAAAAAACGTTATGAATGTTTAAGAAGGGGAATAATTAATATTTATACATGGTTAAGTACATGAAAGGGCAAACTAGATAGTACAGTGGATAGAGCATCCATCCTGGAGTCAGGAAGACCTGAATTGAAATCTAATCTCAGACAATTACTAGCTGTGTGACTCTAAAGGAACTTTTGAGAACTGTATTTCTGTTGTGGATATACATAAAGACTACATGTATAATTTGATTTTACTGATATAACATAAAAAAGGGAAGTAGAAATAGAAATGGGGTAGTGTCAGAAAAAGGAGAAAGGAGAGATAAAAAGAGGGAAACGACATCCCACGATGAGGCAAAGGAAACCTATAATATCTGAGGGAATTTAGAGAGGAGAAGGAACATTGTGTGAATCTTACTCTCATCAGAGTTGGTTCAAAGAGAAAATAACTGACATATTTGTTTTTACAGAGAATCTTCTCTCACCTCATTAAAAAGTTGGAGAGAAATAGGGAAAATGAAAAGAGTAATAAAGGAAGGGTAAAAGAAAGGGAAAGGGATTCAAAGGGGGAGGGAGGTAGCCTAAAGAACGAGAGTTGCTTGACTCAAGTGTGGCCCATAAGTTTAATACTGGGAAAGAGGGTAAGGGGGGGGGGCAAGAAAAAGAAAAGCATAATCTGGGGATAATAAGATGGCAGAAAATACAGAATTAGTAATTTTAACCATTAATATGAATGGGGTAAACTCCCCTATAAAGAGGAAGCAATTAGCAGAATGGATTAAAAACCAGAATCCTACAATGTGTTGTTTACAGGAAACACACCTGAAGCAGGGAGATACATACAGAGTAAAGGTAAAAGGCTGGAGAAGAATCTATTATGCTTCGGGTGAAGTAAAAAAAGCAGGGGGTAGCCATCCTTATCTCAGATCAAGCAAAAGCAAAAATTGATCTGATTAAAAGAGATAAGGAAGGAAACTATATCTTGCTACAGGGTAGCATAGACAATGAAGCAATATTAATGCTAAACATATATGCACTAAGTGGTATAGCATCTAACTTCCAAAAGGAGAAATTAAGAGAGTTGCAAGAAGAAATAGACAGCAAAACTGTAATAGTGAGAGATCTCAACCTTGCACTGTCAGAATTAGATAAATCAAACCACAAAAAAAAAAAAAAAAAAAAAAGAGAGAAAGAAATTAAAGAGGTAAATAGAATATTAGAAAAATTAGGTATGATAGATCTTTGGAGAAAACTGACTGGTGACAGAAAAGAGTATACTTCCTTCTCAGCAGTTCATGGAACCTATACAGAAATTGACCATATATTAAGACATAAAAATCTAAAAATTAAATGCAGGAAGGCAGAAATAGTAAATGATTTCTTTTCAGATCACAATGCAATAAAAACTATGTTCAATGAAGAGTTAGGGGCAAATAGAACAAAAATTAATTGGAAACTAAATAATCTCATCTTAAAGAATGATTGGGTGAAACAGCAAATTATAGACACAATTAATAATTTCACTAAAGATAATGGCAATGATGAGACATCATGCCAAAAGTGGTGGCATGCAGCCAAAGAGGTAATAAGGGGAAATTTTATATCTTTAAAGGGTTACTTGAATAAACTAGAGAAAGAGAAGATCAATGAATTGGTCTTGCAACTTAAAAAGCTAGAAAAAGACCAAATTACAACCCCTCAATCAAATAATAAGCTTGAAATTCTAAAATTAAAAGGAGAAATTAATAATATTGAAACTAAAAAAACCAAACTATTGAATTAATAAATAAAACTAAGAGTTTTTTTTATGAAAAAAAATATAATAGATAAACCTTTGGTAAATCTGATTAGAAAAAGGAAAGAGGAAAATCAAATTGTTAGTCTTAAAAATGAAAAGGGAGAAATTTCCACCAATGAAGAGGAAATTAGAGCAATAATAAGGAGTTACTTTGCCCAACTTTATGCCAATTAATTTGATAACCTAACTGAAATGGATGACTACCTTCAAAAATATAGGCTTCCCAAATAAACAGAGGAGGAAGTAAATTGCTTAAATAATCCCATTTCAGAAAAAGAAATAAAAATAAGCTATTAATCAACTCCCTAAAAAAAAAAAAATCCCCAGGACCAGATAGATTTACATGTGAATTCTATCAAACATTTAAAGAACAATTAGCTGCAATGCTATATAAACTATTTGAAAAAATAGGGAATGAAGGAGTCCTATTAAATTCCTTTTATATCACAGATATGGTACTGATAACTATAACAGATAGGTTGAAAAAAGAGAAAAAAAATTATAGACCAATCTCCCTAATGAATATTATCTTAAATAATTATTTATTTAAATTAAATTAATTAAACAATTAAATAATTAATAAATAATTTAAAAATTAAATATTATCTTAAATAAAATATTAGGGAAAAGACTACAGAAAATCATCCCCAGGATAATACACCATGATGAAGTAGAATTTATACCAGGAATGCAGGCTGGTTCAATATTAGGAAAACTATTATTATAATTGACCATATTAATAATCAAATTAACAAAAACCATATGATTATCTCAATAGATGCAGAAAAAGCATTTGATAAAATTCAACATCCATTCCTAGTAAAAACATTTGAGAGTATAGGAATAAATGGACTTTTCCTTAAAATAATCAGTAGCATCTATTTAAAACCATTAGTAAGGATCATATGTAATGGGGATAAACTGGAACCATTTCCAATAAGATCAGGAGTAAAACAAGGTTGCCCACAATCACCATTACTATTCAATAGTGTATTAGAAATGCTAGCTTTGGCAATAAGAGTTGAAAAAGAGATTAAAGCAATTAGAATAGATAACAAGGAAACCAAACTATAATTCTTTGCTGATGATATGATGGTATATTTAGAGAACCCCAGAGATTCTACTAAAAAGCTATTAGAAATAATCCACACCTTTAACAAAATTTCAGGATACAAAATAAACCCACATAAGTCTTCAGGATTCTTATATATCACTAACAAAATCCAACAGTTAGAGTTACAAAGAGAAATTCCATTTAAAGTAACTACCGATAGTATAAAATATTTAGGAATCTATCTGCCAAGGGAAACTCAGAAATTATATGAGCAAAACTACAAAACACTTTCCACACAAATTAAGTCAGATCTAACCAATTGCAAAAATTATTAAATGCTCTTGGATAGGTTTGCAAATATCATAAAGATGACAATACTACCGAAACTAATCTATTTATTTAGTGCTATACCAATCAGACTGCAGGAAATCTATTTTAATGACCAAGAAAAATAACAACAAACTTCATATGGAAAAAAGGTCAAGAATTTCAAGGGAATTAATGAAAAAAAAATCAAATCAAGGTGGCCTTGATGTACCAGATCTTAAATTATATTATAAAGCAGCAGTTACCAAAACCATTTGGTATTGGCTAAGAAGTAGACTAGTTAATCAATGGAATAGGTTAGGGTCAAAGGACAAAACAGCCAATAACTTTAATAATCTTACTAAAATCTTACTAATCTTACCATATAAATGAGGATACTGAGGCAGTGTTAAGTGACTTGGCATCACCTTTCTGATATCATGATCCTCTTCAAGAACAAAAGATAAGCAACATATACAATACAATAATAGACATATACAATGACAAGAACAAATGTATGATGATCTTAGTATATTAAATATATGATGATAAAATACCTAATTAGTTTCCTATCTTCTAAAATAGTATCAAGAATGCTATTTTAACAAAAGATCAAGAATTTCAAGGGAATTAATGAAAAAAAAATCAAATAGAGGTGGCTAGCTGTAATAGATCTAAAATTATATTATAACAGCAGCAATTACCAAATCATTTGGTATTGGCTAAGAAATAGACTAGTTGATCAATGGAATAGGTTACGTTCAAAGGACAAAACAGCCAATAACTTTAATAATCTAGTGTTTGACAAACACAAAGACCCCAGTTTCTGGGAAAAGATCTCACTATTTGACAAAAATTCCTGGGAAAATTGGAAATTAGTATGGCAGAAATAGGTATTGACCTACACTTAACACCGTACACCAAGATAAGGTCAAAATGGGTTCATGACCTAGGCATAAAGAATGAGACTATAAATAAATTAGAAGAACATAGGATAGTTTACCTCTCAGACCTGTGGAAGAAGAAGGAATTTATGACCAAAGAAGAACTAGAGATCATTATTGATCACAAAATAGAAAATTTTGATTATAACAAATTGAAAAGTTTTTATACAAACAAAACTAATGCAGGCAAGATTAGAAAGGAAGCCATAAACAGGGAAAAGATTTTTACATTCAAAGGTTCTGATAAAGGCCTCATTTCCAAAATATATAGAGAATTGACTCTAATTTATAAGAAATCAAGCCCTTCTCCAATTGATAAATGGTCAAAGGATATGAACAGACAAGTCTCAGACAAAGAAATTGAAACTATTTCTAGTCATATGAAAAGATGCTCCAAGTCATTATTAATCAGAGAAATGCAAAGCAAGACAACTCTGAGATACCACTACACACCTGCCACATTGGCTAGAATGACAGGGAAAGATAATGTGGAATGGTAGAGGGGATGTGGAAAAACAGAGACACTGATACATTGTTGGTGGAATTGTGAATACATCCAGCCATTCTGGAAAGCGATTTGGAATTATGCTCAAAAAGTTATCAAACTATGCATACCCTTTGATCCAGCAATGTTACTACTGGGCTTATATCCCAAAGAGATTTTAAAGAAAGGAAAGGGATCTGTATGTGCAAGAATGTTTGTGGCAGCCCTGTTTGTAGTGTCCAGAAACTGAAAATTAAGTGGATGCCCACCAATTGGAGAATAGCTGAATAAATTGTGGTATATGAATATTATGGAATATTATTGTTGTATAAGAAATGACCAGCAGGATGATTTCAGAAAGGCCTGGAGAGACTTACATGAACTGATGCTGTGTGAAATGAGCAGGACCAGGGGATCATTATATATTTCAACAACAATGCTATATGATGGTCAATTCTGATGGACATGTCCCTCTTCAACAATGAGATTACCCAAATCTGTTCCAATAGAGAAGTAATGAACTGAACCAGCTACACCCAGCGAAAGTACTCTGGGAGATAACAATGCACCAATACATAGAATTCTCAATCCCTATATTTTTGTCTGCCTGCATTTTTTATTTCCTTCACAGGCTAATGGTACACTATTTCAAAGTCCAATTCTTTTTGTACAGCAAAATAGCTGTTTGGACATGATGTATATTTATATTGTATTTAATTTATACTTTAACATGTATTGGTCAACCTGCCATCTGGGGGAGGGAATGGGGGGAAGGAGGGGAAAAATTGGAACAAAAGTTTTGGCAATTGTCAATGCTGTAAAATTACCCATACAAATAACTTGTAAATAAAAAGCTATTAATTTTTTTAAAAAATTAAAAAAAAAATAAACATATTGTAGAATTCTGGCTTTAAAAAAATAGAGCAGTAATGAATTGAATCAGGTACACCCAGAGAAAGAATTCTGAGAGATGAATATGAACCATTCCATAGAATTCCCAATCCCTCTATTTTTGTCTGTCTGCATTTTTTTTCCTTCACAAGCTAATTGTACACTATTTCAAAGTCCGATTCTTTTTGTACAGCAAAATAACTGTTTAGACATGTATACATATATTTTATTTATACTTTATTTATTTATACTTATACTTTAACATATTTAACATATATTGGTCAACCTGACATCTGGGGGGGCAGTGGGGGGAAGGAGGAAAATAGTAACAAAAGGTTTTGCTATTATCAATGCTGAAAAATTATCCATGCATATATCTTGTAAATAAAAAGCTATAATTAAAAAAAAAGTAAGTAAAACCATTTCTAGTCCTATGAAAAGGTACTCTAAAGCACTATTGATAAGAGAAATTCAAATTAAGACAACTCTGAGGTATCACTATACACCTCTCAGACTGCCTAAGATGCCAGAAAAAAAAAATGAGAAATGTTGAAGGTGATGTGGGAAAACTAGAATACTAACACATTGCTGGTAGAGTTGTGAACTAGCCCAACCATTCTGGAGAGCAATTTGGAACTATGCCCAAAGGGCTATCAAACTGCACATACCTTTGATCCAGCACTGTTTCTACTAGACTTATAACCCAAAGAGATGTTAAAGAAGGCAAAGGGATCCACATGTGCAAAAATTTTTGTGGCAGCCCTTTTTGTAGTGGCAAGAAACTGTAAACTGAGTGGATGCCCATCAGATGGAAAATGACTGAATGAGTTATGGTATATGAACATTATGGTATATTATTGTTCTATAAGAAATGATCAGCAGGATCATTTCAGAGGGGCCTAGAGAGACTTACATGAACTGATGCTAAGTGAAATGAACAGAATCAGGAGATCATTGTACACAGCAACAACAAGATATATATATGGTGATCAGTTCTGATGGACATGGCTCTTTTCAGCAGAGATGATTCACTCCAGTTCCAATAATTTTGTAATGAAGAGAGAGAACTGTGAGAACTGAGGATAGAACACATCATAGCATTTTCCTTCTTTTTTTGTTGTTGTTTGCTTGCATTTTATTTTCTTTCTCAATTTTTCCCTTTTTTGATTTGATTTTTCTTGTGCAGCAAGATAATTGTATAAATATGTATTTATATATTGGATTTAACATATATATTTTACATATATATTTATTTATTTGTTTAACATATATTGGATAACTTGGTGTCTAGGGGAGGGGATGGAGAGAAGGGGGAACACAAGATTTTGCAAGAATTAATGTTGAAAAATTATCCATGCCTATCTTTTGAACATTAAAAAGCTTTAATAAAAAAGAAGAAAAAAAATAGTCATACCTCACTTAATAAATTATTAAAAGACATTATAATCTGTGACCAAAGGGTTACAAATCCATCCATATTCTTTGATCTATCATCACCATTATGAAGCATGAATACCAAAAGAGATTTGAAAAAAAAAAATAAACAGAAACAAAAAGGAAAATGATGTATACATACAAAAAATTGTTCATAGCAGCTTTCTTCTCAGAACAAAAAAATTAGAAATTGAGGGGATGCCGCTCAATTGTGAAATGACTCAATAAACTGAGGTGTGTGTTTGTGATAAAATGTTATTGTTTTCTGGAAAATAATGAACAGGATGCTGTAAGAAAAAAAAAATCCTAGAAAGTCTTCCATGAACAAAGTGAATAACAATATTCTGGGATGATCAGCCAAAAAATATTTTTGTCATTCTCAGCATTACAATCATTCACAACTACCCTGAAAAATTTATAATGAAAAATTCTATCCACCCCTAAAGAAGGAACTAATTTTGTCTGCATGCAGATTGAAGCATTCTTTATTTATCTCTCTCTCTCTCCCTTTCTTTTTAACTTAATTTTTCTTGACAATTTTTATTTTCCTTTAGGGTGGGAGATCTATATTTTCTTTTGCAATTTGATTTTTATGGAAATGTTTTGCATAATATCATATGTGGTTTTTTAATTTAAATGGATATCAGAGAGAAACTAAAACTCAAAAAGCTTAAAAATAAATGTAAAAAATGTTTTAAATATAACTGTGGAAAATATTAAACAAATAAATACATTCTCAAAAAATAAAAAAAGAAGAAAGCCAAATTACCAGTATCAAAAATAAAAAGGGTGAATTCAATGATAATGTAAGAAATTAAAGCAATGGCTAGAAGCTATTTTTTTATTCTGCAATGCAAATAAATGTGACAATCTAATTGAAATAAATGGATGTCTACAAAAATGTAAATTGCCCAGATTAATAGAAAAATAAAATATTAATTAAAAAAAATCTGAAGAAGAGATTAGTGAACTCCCTAAGAAAATATCTCCAGTGGGAGATGCATTTATTAGTAAATTCTACAAAACATTAAAGAACAATTAATCCCAATACTATATAAATCATTTGGAAAAACAAAAAGAGTTCTATCAATTTTTTTTATGACACAAATATGTCCTAATACATAAATGAAGAAAAGTCAAAGCAGAGAAAGAAAATCATAGACCAAGTTCCCTAATGAGTATTAGCATAAAATTTTAACATATAATATGAGCAAAGAGATTACAGCAATTTATCATGAGGATAATGCAACATAGCAAAGTGGGTTTTATATCAGGAATCCAAGGTTGGTTCAATTTAGCAAAACTGTCAGCATAATTGATCATATCTATAGGAAAACTAAAGAAATCTTAGGTCAGGGCTGAAAGAAGAAGGACCATTATCATCATTACTATTCGATATTGTACTACTCAACTGTAAGCTTTAGCAATAAGAAAAGAGAATAAATATAATAATAATAAAAATAAATATAAGTATATATATATATATATATATATATATATATATATGTGAATAGGCAATGAGGAAACAAAACTATCACTCTTATGGATAATATGATAGTATACTTAGAGTATTTTAGAGAATCAAATGATAAACAATTTTAGAAAAAGTGTAGGAGATAAAGTAAACCCACATAAATCCTTAGCATTTCTATATGTTACTAACAAAGCCCAGCAGCAACAGATATAAGAAGAAATCCCATTTAAATTAAAAATAGAAAATAGAAAATATTTGGAAAGATACCTGCCAAGAGAAACTCATGAACTATATGAAGACAATTACAAAACACTTTTCACAAATAAAGTCAGATCTAAACAACTGGTAAAATCTTAATTGCTCATAAGTAGGGTGAGCTAATATTATTTAAAAATGATTATTTGAACTAAATGAATTTATTTATTCAGTGCCATACTAATCATATTATCAAAAATCATTTTATAAAACTAGAAAAAATAATATCAAAATTCATTTAGGTGAACTAAAGGTCAAGAATATCAATAGAATTAATTGTTTAAAAGAAATGCAAAGAAAAGTGGCCCAACTGGATGAGATCTAAAACTGTCATAAAGTGGGAATCATCAAATTATTTGGTACTGACTTAAAAATAGAGTGCTTCATCAGTGGAAAAGATTGCATATACCAACAGAAGCAAATGATTATAGTGACCTACTGTTTGATAAACACATTGACTCAAAATTCTAGAATAAGAACTCAATATTTTACAAAAATTTCTGGGAAATATTGTGGTAGAAACTAGCCACAGACCCACATCACACAATATTTATCAAGATAAAGTCAAAATGGATGCATGATTTAGATATAAAAAATAAAACCATGAGCAAATTAGGAAAGGAAAGAATATCTGTCAGATCTATGGAGAAAGGAAAATTGTATAACCAAAAAGTGATAGAGAACATTATGAAATGCAAAATGGATAATTTTGATTATTTCTAGTTGAAAATATTTTGCACAAAGAGAACCAATGCAACCAGCATTAAAATAAAGTAGAAAGATGAGAAACAATTTTTACAGCCAATGTTTCTGATAAAAACTTCAATTCTCAAATATGTAGAGAAGTGAGTTAAATTTATGAGAATGCAAGTCATTACCCAATTAAGAAATAGTAAAGGATATGGACAGGCAGTTTTCAAATGAAGAAATTAAAATTATCTATAGTCCTATGAAAGAATGTTCAAAATCACTATTGATTAGAGAAATGCAAATTAAAAACATCTCTGAGATACCATCTCACATGTATCAGATTGGCTAAGATGAAAGAAAAGGAAAATGATAAATGTTAGAGAAGATGTGGGAAAATTACAACACTAATGATTTGTTAGTGTGAATTAATCCAACCATTCTGGAGAACAATTTGGAACTATGTCCAAAGGGTTATAAAAGTGTGCATACTCTTTCAACCAGCAATACCACTCATTAAAAAGGGTAAAGAACTTACATGTACAAAAATATTTGTAGTAACATTTTTTGTGATGACAAATAATTGAAAAGTGAATGAATGCTCATCAATTGGGAATGACTGAGTGAATTGTGCTATATGAATATGATGGAATAATATTGATGTATAAGAAATGATCATCAAGGAGATTTCAGGAAAACCTTGGAAAGACATGAAGTTATACTGCGCGAAGGAAGCAAAATCAAGAGAACATTGTACACAGTAATAGCACTGTTGTACAAAGATAAACTTGATTGACAGCTCTTTGCAGCAATACAATGATCTAAGACAATTCCAATGATGGAAAATGCTAGCCATGCTGAGACAAAGAACTATGGGCTCTGAATACAGATCAAGGAAACCTGGTTCCACTTTTGTTATTGTTATTGCTATTGTTTTTGAGCAGGAAGTTGTGACTTTGCCTTTTGTTTAGTTTCTTCTTTCAAGACATAACTAATGTGGGAATATGTTTACCTGATTACAAATATGTAACTATATCAGATTGCTTGATTTCTTGGGGAAAACGGTTGGAAAGGAGGGAGGCAAAAAATTAAACTCACAACTTTTTAAAAATGAGTGTTGAAAACTATTGTTATATGTAATTGGAAAAAAATAAAATACTATTTACCAATGTTGAGGAAAAGATCTATTTTGTAGGAAATTTTTAGTGGAGAAGAAAAATTCTACAAGTGACCTGAGCTGGGAAAAAACTATTTTTAGGCCACACCCAAACCACAAGACTGCATCAGATGTTTCCAGAGGAACAGAGAAACATCTGCTAATTTTATTTTGCTATTTACTTTTTTCCTTTAGTGCCTTTTATCTATAATACCTCCTTATCAAAGGGGATTGTCCTCTTTGATTTTGTCAAATAATAGTCCCTCTTTTTTTCCTTCTCATATTTTCTCCCCTCATTAAGTTCCAAAGTTAAAAATCCTTGATTAATTGCATCTGTCTTATCAGTTAGTGATTCACTGGATAGACCACTTCTATGAATAGAATCAAATGGAAGAATGTAAGAAATTATTAATAACAAATAATTTGGGGAGAGATTAAAAGTTCAATCTGAAGGGCATTACTAAAAAAGAAATTGCTTTAACTTTACTTGATCTTGATTAGATCCCATCCAGTCTTTAAATGAATAAAGGAATTTAATCTAAGGCTTGGCACCTCATTTTGTTCTATTTGAGTTTGGGTGGACTCAGATCCTTTTGATTAGATAACTCAAGGCTGGGAGCAATCAAGTAGAGCTGGAAGTAGTGCAGTATACTAATAAACATATCACCCTGTATATGAGTGATATGATGATGGAGTAGCATTTCAGCCTCTTGTTAGAAGGGTATCTAACTGCAAACCTGTTGCCACTATTGTCTTTGATCTAAGAGAAAAGGCCAAATTACCATCCTTTTATTAAAAATCTCCTGGCCTTATTAATAAACTGATTAAATTACCCCGATTTAAAGTACATGCTACAGATAGATATTTTATCCTAATTAAAGAGATATAGAAACTGAGGCTGAGAAATTAAATATTAGCTCAGAATCATGTACAAAAAATGTTTCAAATAAAAATCATTTGATTTATGAATGAGATAGCATCTGATTTGAACTTTAATAGAAGACTAGGAATTTAGTAGGTGATGATGAGAGGGCAAAACATTCTGATCATTGGAAACAGTGGTCAAAGTTTAGAAGCAATGACATCAATAGTTGGATAATGAATTGAATTGACTTGCATGGATATGAAACAGAATAAAGAACCAGGGTGTGATAAAGAGGAACCAGGTTTCCTAGAACATAGAGGTGGAGGAATATAATAAGAGATAAGATTGGAAAGAAAAGCTATTCTGATTATGGAAAGCTTAAATTATGGAGCTGAATGTCTTATAGAGATGAATTTCTGAAAACTTATGGACTTTTTGTTTATAGTTATATTCATTCTTTATTCCCTAAATTATCATTTTGAAGAGGGTTGAGTAGAGGGAAATAGCATAAATGACTTTAAATATTTAAAAGGCTCTCCTATGGCAAGAAGGTTTGTCTTGCTTAGCCTCAGAACAAAATTAGGATCTTTGAGAAGTTACAAAGAGCAAATAAATTCAAGTTTATCAAGAATAGGAATGGTGAATTCTAACTTTACTGAAGTTCTTTTAAGCTGAGACTCGTTGGACATTTTGGGGGCTATAAGAGAGATTCTTTTTTTCAGACTAGAAGTCCAATTACCATGATACCATGAGGTACATCATGGTATCTTCTAACCCCATGATTTTGCAGTTTTGTATTTGGTAATAATCACTTATACAGTGCAAAGCATTCTACCAAATAGTTTGAAGTTCATGGTGAATTATTGAATTTACTTTTCTCAATAATCTATGTTAAGTGTAATTTATCCTTCCCTATAGGAAAAAAAAAAAAAAAAGGAGTATAGGCAGAAGGCTATAGAGTTGGGGAGAGGTTCATGTAAGTAAGGACTAAGTCTATTTATCTACTGACATTGGATTGTTCTAGGAACTGATGACACAACACAGTGAACTATAGAAAAGAGGTAAAATAAATTCAAGATACATTGAATGATATGATTTTGTAGATTTGTGGTCAGACTAGGTAGCTCTGATAAATAATTTTATTTAGTTCCTTTTTTCCACCAACCCAATCAATACTAACAAATTCATATACAAATAATATTGTCTAGCACAGTCTAAGAAAGGTCCCCTTGGTTTCCTCAGACTTCCATCTCCTCATCCCATTCGACTCACCCACACCCACACCCACACACACCTGCGCGTATTTATACCAAAAATGCATTTGCTATGTCTTCAAATACCAGTCTAATGAAGGATTTTACATATATATACACACACACACACACATATATATATATATATATACACACACATATATATGTGTATATATATATATATATATAATTTAAATCTATAGAGATGATTCAGATCTATATTCATTCCCATGTTGATCACAAACAGCACTCCTGAATACTGCACCAAATCGTAGAGGTGTAGGAATCTGTATAAAGGTACAAAATAGATGAACCATGGACCCCTAAAATATTAAAATAATAAGTATCATGTATTGATCTTGATCAAATTGAAAAACCTTTTACTTTTGTATTTATTAAAGCTTTTTTATTTACAAAACATATGCATGGGTAATTTTTCAACAATGACCTTTGCAAAGCCTTCTCTAAATTATCTCCTCCTCCCCCCCATCCTTAGATGACAGGTAATCCAATTCATGTTAAATATGTTAAAATGTATGTTAAATCCAATATATGTATACATATTTATAGAGTTGTCTTGCTGAACAAGAAAAATTGCATCAAGAAGAAAGAAAAAAAATGAGAAAAAAATGCAAACAACAACAGAAAGTGTGAAAATGCTATGTTGTGGTCCACACTCAGTTCCCACAGTCCACTCTCTGGGTGTAGATAGCTCTCTTCATAACTGAACAATTAAAACTGGTTTGAATCATCTTATTGCTAAAGAGAGCCACATCTATCAGGATTGTCGTATAGTTTTCTTGTTGCCGTATATAATTTGATCATGTATTTTCAATAACACTCCCAATTATTATTTCATTTTATTCTAATACCATGAAAGATACTTAGGTAGGTGGAAATAGAACTCAAATCCTCCTTATTCTTATGAAAAACCAATGAAGAAAAGTGATTTATACAATTTTAGCAAAGAGTGAATATTTCTAGTTCTTTTCTCTCTCCAGTAGCCTCTATCATTTTATTTATCCTGATTATCCTGGGGTATCCAGGGTTATCACATATCTTTCAAGGCAAGATGGTTTCTCTTGCTATCTGTATTCCAATTCTCAGCTCCAGTAGAAAATTCTGAACACCCACACACTTAGTGGATCCCTATGGGGTATTATTACTCAGACTATAAAAGTCAGATTGACTTTCTAAGCCTGAATCATGCCATAACACTGCTGAGCCCTGCCAAGTTCAAACATGGCTCCTCTTGCTCAGGAGAGTTTTACTATTGTATAGATGAGACTATTGAGTCATTTCTCCCTTCCCCCAATGGGCACAGCTTCAAACAGGACCTCACCTAACCCTCTCTCAGGGGTGAAGAGCCATGGGCTGTTCTAAATGAAAGACGGATGAGCCTAGAATAGAGGGCAGCTAACGTTCCTCAGCTTTTTGCCTTTTCCTTTTCTCATTACACTTTAAAGGGAGGAATGCCCCGCTGGGCTTGGTTCTGTTCAGTGTAATTGTTTCTAATTTATGCTTCTTCTGCATCATGAGCCTACAAGCACATTCAGGCTCAGGCCAGAGGACTTGCCTCTCCAAGAGGAAAGGAAAGCTTTTAAGCCTTAAAGGCCTGTTTGTCAGAGGTAAATGCACTGGCTGCAACTTATAATCAACGGCTTCTTTTTATTTTCCTTCTAAGACTATGGAACATACTTCAGGAATCTCAGTAGATAGAGTATATTTGAGTGATATCATTTGTCCTCTATGATGGGTGCAGTTGGGGTTTTTAGATGACATGAAATCCTCTTGCTGCTCCAGAGCAACTTAATTACTAGAAATTAAGCAAATGGATGTCAAACATGGCAACATGGAATTATTTTCAATGAAATGAGTTCTCTTTGCTTGCAAAGCTGGTTCTGATCAGAAATTTCCAACAGAGCTCTGCTTTGTATGAAGAAACAACCATAAATTGGCCTGAAAGTGAGTTTCTTTTTTGAATATTTGTGGGAACAAATATCGAGGCCACTTCATATTCAATTTTGAATGTGGAATGATTCCAGATATGGGATAAGCTAAAGAACAAGCAGAAAGTTTTGGGTTTTTTTTTTAATTTATTCATGAACCTAACCCAAAACCTACATAAAGTCTAGGTACCATAAATCCTGGCAAATTAAAATTGTTTTTTTCTCTTTTACCCCCAAGAAACAAAGCAGAGAATTTTTGGAGAAGAGAGAGGTAAGAGTGCAAAGGCACACATTTTTGATATAACTACTGTGATGCAAAGAGAGCAAGCGCTGAGAATGAGGTATTTCACCCAGTAATTTAGTATTACCAGTCACTCTGAGCATGGGGTTTAAGAGTTGATTAACTTCTTAGGCATTTCCAGCCAACATCATTCTCATGGTGATTTAATGAATATCAATTACAAGATAAATTCCATTATACTAACATTTGATCATTCAACAAACATCAAATACCTACTATGTGTCAGGCATTGTATGTTTTTTAGAATGCAAAAATAAAAAAGAAACTGCTTTGCTCTCAAAATATTTGCTTCATTTTTTGGGGGGAGAAACATTTATATATAAAAAATTTAATATGAAATAATTACAAAATATACAATTAATGGGGAGGGACAGCTGAAGGGAGGGAACAAGTAAATTTTCATTATGAGGTAATGTTAGCAGAAGCTATGCATTCTAGCTATCTTGTCAGTAAGAATGGAGTATTCTAAACATTTCCACTACTTATCCCTTTGCCTTCATCTAAGCCCTTTCTGATATCTAGAGTGCACTCCTTCTTTAGCTGCATGTAGATTCCTTCATAGCTCAACCCAAGAGAATGTTTTTTACGTGAAGATTTTCTTGACTTACAGCTGCTAACTCCTCCCCACAAAAACAAAAATCAACGTTTTAAAATCTTTCTACATATTTTGTATTCACTTATATTCTTATCCCTACCTCCCATTCCCCAAACAAAATGAGTTCCTGAAGTGGACAGTCTTTATAGCTACAGCACCTAGCATGGTGCTCTGGAACAAATGTTTAATAAATGCTGGTTGGTTAATATTTTATTGATGGATATAGAATATTGAATACCACGTCTGAGTAACATTTTATACATAAGTTTGGCTGGAACATTGGATGTGTATATGGAAGTAAAGGAATGGAAGTAAGCTAGAGCTGAGGTATAATTTTTTTTTAATTTTAACTTTTTGTTGACAGAATATATGCATGGGTAATTTTTTACAACATTATCCTTTGCATTCACTTCTGTTCTGGCTTTTCCCTTCCCTTGCTCCACCTCCTCCCCTAGATGGCAGGCAGTCTTATACATGTTAAATATGTTATAGTTTATCCTAGATACAACATATGTGTGCAGAACCATGCAGTTCTCTTATTACACAAGAAGAATTGCATTCAGAAGGTAAAAATAACCTGGGAAGAAAAACGAAAATGCAAAGAGTTCACACTCATTTCCTAGTGTTCCTTCTCTGGGTATAACTGATTCTGTCCATCATTGATGAATTGGAACTGAATTAGATCTTCTCTTTGTCCAGAATATCCACTTCTATCAAAATACATCCTCATACAGTATTGTTGTTGACGTGTATAATGATCTCCTGGTTCTGCTCATTTCACTTAGCATCAGTTCATGTAAGTCTCTCCAAGCATCTCTGTATTTATCCTGCTGGTCATTTCTTACAGAACAATAATATTCCATAACATTCATATACCACAATTTACCCAACTATTGTCCAATTGATGGGCATCCATTCAATTTCCAGTTTCTAGCCATTAAAAAAAAAGGACTTCCACAAACATTTTGGCACATACAGGTCCTTTTCCCTTCTTTAATATCTCTTTGGGATATAAACCCAGTAGTAACACTGCTGGATCAAAGGGTATGCACAATTTGGTAACTTTAGCTCTCCAGAATGGTTGGATCCATTCACAATTCCATGAGCAATGCATCAGTGTCCCAGTTTTCTCACATCCCCTCTAAGATTCATCATTATCTTTTCCTGTCATCTTAGTCAACCTGACAGGTGTGTAGTGGTATCTCAGAGTTATCTTAATTTGCATTTTTCTGATCAATAGTGATTTGGAACACCTTTTCATATGGGTAGAAATACTTTCAGTTTCATCATCTGAAAATTGTCTGTTCGTATTCTTTGACCATTTATCAGTTGGAGAATGGCTTGATTTCTTATAGAGTCAATTCTCTATATGTTTTGGAAATGAGGCCTTTATTAGAACCTTTAACTGTAAAAAATGTTTTCCCAGTTTGTTGCTTCTCTTCTAATGTTGTTTGCATTAGTTTTGTTTGTATAAAGATTTTTTAACTTGATATAATCAAAATTTTCTATTTTGTTATCAATAATGGTCTCTAGCTCTTCTTTGGTCACAAATTCCTTCTTTCTCCACGAGTCTGAGAGGTAAACTAGCCAATCTATGTTCCTCTAATTTATAATCTCCTTCTTTATGCCTAAATCATGGACCCATTTTGATCTTATCTTGGTGTATGGTGTTAAGTGTGGGTCCATGCATAGTTTCTGCCATACTAATTTCCAGTTTTCTCAGCAGTTTTTGTCAAATAATGAATTTCTTATCCCAAAAGTTGGGATCTTTGGGTTTGTCAAACACTAGTGCTATAGTTATTGACTATCTTGTCCTATGAATCTAACCTATTCCACTGTTCAACTAATTTATTTCTTAGCCAATACCAAATGGTTTGGTGGTTACTGCTTTATAATATAGTTTTAGATCAAGTACAGCTAGGCCACCTTCATTTGATTGTTTTTTTATTAGTTTCCTTGAAATTCTTGACCTTTTGTTCTTCCAGATGAATTTTGTTGTTATTTTTTCTACGTCATTAAAATAGTTTCTTGGGAGTCTGATTGGTATAGCATTAAATAAATACATTTGTCTAGGTAGTATTGCCATCTTTATTATATTTGTTTAACCTATCCAAGAGCACTTAAAATTTTTCCAATTATTTAAATCTGACTTTGTTTATGTGCAAAGTGTTTTACAATTTTGCTCACATAATTCCTGACATTGCTTTGTTAAATAGATTCCCAAATGTTTTATGCTATTGACAGTTATTTTGAGTGGAATTTCTCTTTGTGTCTCTTGCTGTTGGATTTTGTTGTTGATGTATAAAAATGCTGAGGATTTATGTCAATTTATTTTGTATCCTGTAACTTTGCTAAAGTTTTGAATTATTTCTAATAGCTTTTTAGTAGAATTTTTGGGGTTCTCTAACTATACCATCATATCATCTGCAAAGAGTGATAACTTGGTTTCCTCATTACCTATTCTAATTCCTTTAATCTCTTTCTCAACACTTATTGCTGAAGCTAGAGTTTCTAATACAATATTGAATAATAATGATGATAGTGAGCAACCTTGTTTCACTCCAGATCTTACTGGGAATAGTTCCAGTTCATTCGCATTACATATGATGCTTACTGATGGTTTTAAATAGATGCTACTAACTATTTTAAGGAAAAGCCCATTTATTCCTATACTTTCAAGTGTTTCTATTAGGAATGCATGTTGGATTTTATCAAATGCTTTCTCTGCATCTATTGAGATGATCATATGGTTTTATTAGTTTAGTTATAAATATAGTCAATTATGCTAATAGTTTTCCTAATATTGGCCCAGCCCTATATTCCTGGTATAAATCCTATTTGGTTACTTGGTTGTATGTATTATCCTAGAGAGGATTTTCTATAATTGTTATGCTAATATTTTATTTAAGATTTTAGCATCAATATTCATTAGGGAGATTGGTCTATAATTTTCTTTCTGTTTTCAACCTATCTGGTTTAGGTATCAGAACCATGTCTGTGTCATAAAAGGAATTTGATAGCACTCCTTCAATCCCTATTTTTTTCAAATAGTTTATATAGTATTGGAGTTGATTGTTCTTTAAATGTTTGGTCGAATTCATTTGTAAATCCATCTGGTCCTGGGGATTTTTTCTTGGGGAGTTGATTAATAGCTTGTTCTATTTCATTTTCTAAGATGGGACTGTTTAACCGATTCTTCCTCTGTTAATCTGGGCAAGTTAAATTTTTGAATGTATTCTTCCTTTTCATTTAAGTTATCGAATTTATTGACATAAAGTTGGACAAAGTAACTCCTAATTATTGCTCTGATTTTCTCTTCATTAGTGGCAAGTTCTCCTTTTCATTTTTAAGACTAACAATCTGATTTTCCTCTTTCCTTTTTTCAATCAGATTTACTAAGGGTTTATTTATTTTGTTGTTTTTTTCATAGAAACAACTTTTAGTTTTATTAATTAATTCAATTTTTTTTACTTTCAATTTTATTAATCTCTCCTTTGATTTTTAGAATTTCAAGTTTAGTGTTTGACTGGGGGGGGGGGTTAATTTGTTCCTTTTCTAGCATTTTTAGTTGCAAGCCCAATTCACTGCCCTTCTCTTTCTCTAATTTTATGCAAGTAGGCTTCTAGAGATATAAAATTTCCCCTTATTACCACTTTGGCTGCATCCCAGACATTTTTGTATGACGTCTCATTATTGTCATTTTCTTGAGTGAAGTTATTAATTATATCCATAATTTGCTGCTTCGCCCAATCATTCTTTAGTATGAGATTATTTAGTTTCCAATTATTTTTTTGGTCTATTTTCTCCTGGCTTTTTATTGAATGTAATTTTCATTGCATTGTGACCTAAAAAGGATGCATTTACTATTCCTGCCTTTCTGCATTTGAATTTGAGGTTTTTACATCCTAATATATGGTCAATTTTTGTATAGGTTCATGAACTACTGAGAAGAAAGTGTACTCCTTTCTGTCTCCATTTAGTTTTCTCCAAAGATCTATCATACCCAAATTTTCTTCTTTGACTTCTCATTTATTTTGCACTTTGATTTATCTAATTTTGAGATTGCAAGGCTGAAATCTCCCACTATTATAGTTTTGCTATCAATTTCTTCTTGCAGCTCTCTTAATTTCTCTTTTAAGAATTTAGATGCTACACCACTTGGTGCATATATATATTTTGTATTGATATTGATTCATTATCTATGCTATCCTTTAGCAAGATATAGTGCCCTTCTTTATCTCTTTCTTTTAATTAGATCAGTTTTTGCTTTTGCTTGATCTGAGATCAGGATGGCTACCTCTGCTTTTTTGACTTCACTTGAAGCATAGTAGGTTCTGCTCCAATCTTTTACCTTTACTCTGTATGTATCTCCCTGCTTCAGGTGTGTTTCCTATAAACAACACATTGTAGGATTCTGGTTTTTAAACCATTCTGCTGACTACTTCCTCTTTATGGGGGAGTTTACCCCATTCACATTTATGGTTAAAATTACTAATTCTGTATTACTTTCCATCTTGTTAACCCTCGCTTATGCTTTTCTCCTTTCCTTCTCCCTTACTCCCTTCTCCAGTATTAAACTTGTGAGCACCATTTGCTTCTCACAGACCTCCCTTTTTAGGATCCCTCCCCCTACACACACACCTTAGATTTCCTCCTCCTTTCTTACCCTCTTTCCTCACAATTTCTGTATTCCCTTTCCCTTAGCTTATTCCTTCCCTTTTCATTTTTCCCCTCCCACTTTTCAATGAGGTAGAAGTTTCTCCATAAATCGAATATGTCTAATATATTTCTCTTTAAGCCAATTCTGATGAGAGTAAGATACACACTATGTTCAGCCCCCTCCCTTCTTTCTCTCAGATATAATAGGTTTCCTTTGCCTCTTCATGAGATGTGGTATCTCCACTTTACCCTTTTTCTGGTACAATTTCCTTTCCATCTCTAGTTTTTTAGAACAACTTATACATGTGTTCATTATGTATCTTTATAACAGAAATATAGTTCCCAAGATTTATTTTTTACCTTTTTATGTTTCTCTTCAGTCCTATGTTTGGAGATCAAACTTTTTGTTTAGTTCTGGGGGGTTTTTTTTCCAATCAGGAACAGATGAAATTCACCTATTTCATTGAATGTCCATTTTCTTCCCTGGGGGAAAAAAAAATTCATTTTAGTGGGGTAAGGTATTCTTGCCTGCATATGAAGTTCCTTAGCCTTTCAGAATATCAGATTCCAGGCCCTTCAGACCTTTAAAGTGAACACTGCTATCCTGAGTAATCCTTATTGTGGCTTCTCTATATTTGAATTTTTTTTTCCTTGCTCTGATTCAAGCTCTGGAATTTAGCCACAATATTTCTTGGAGTTTTGATTTTAGGGTCCCTTTTGGTAGGTGATCAATGAATTCTTTCAATGTCTATTTTACCCTCCGTTTCTATAACATCTGGAAAGTTTTTTTTGATTATTTCTTGGAAAATAGTGTCCAGGCTCTTTTTTTTCATCATATTTTTCAGGAAATCCAGTAATTCTCAGATTATCTCTACTAGATCTATTTTCCAGGTCTGTTGTTTTCCCAAAAGGGTATTTGACATTTGTTTCCATTGTTTCATTTTTTTGGTTTTGCTTGATTGATTCTTGGTGTCTCTTTGAGTCATTCAATTCCATTTGTTCAATTCTGATTTTTAATGAATTATTTTCTTCACTCACTTTTTTATTTCTTTTTCTAATTATCCAATTGAGTTTTTAAGTGAGTTGTTTTGTTCTATGGATTTTTTTTTCCATTTTGCCAATTTTATTTTTTTAGAGAGCTATTTTCTTTTTCCAATTCACTAATTCTGTTTTTCACAGATTTAATTTCTTTATCCACTCTATCTCTAAATGAGTAGGATGACTTATCCAGGTCCTCTTGCCAAGCTTCTCTTTCCTTTGCCCATTTTTCTTTTAGCTCTCTTGTAAGAGCCTTTTTAATTTCTTCTATGAGAGTCTTGTGTGTTGAGGATCTGATCATATCCCCCTTGGGGGATTCATTGGGATACAGTCTTTTTTTAGTCTTTTCAGGGTTTGAGGTCTGCTCTCTATCTATATAAAAGCTATCAATAGCTAGAGCATGCTTTATTTTTTGGCTCATTTTGTCAAAAAAGAATTAAAAAAAAACTAACAACAACAACAACAACAACAACAAACCAAATGCAGTCTGCTTTTTT
Organism: Sarcophilus harrisii; assembly: GCF_902635505.1. NCBI lineage: Eukaryota > Metazoa > Chordata > Mammalia > Dasyuromorphia > Dasyuridae > Sarcophilus > Sarcophilus harrisii. The sequence continues at coordinate 165,970,877 of NC_045427.1, forward strand.
TGGGGGGGAGGAGGGGGGAAATGGATGGTATTACCAAGCTTCCTCTACAGACTGCAGGGCGCAGCAGTGAGGCACTAGTAGGACAGCAATGGCTGTACTGCATCTGCACTCTGAGACTCTGAAAGTATGCTGAGTCACTCTGGATGGCTATGGTCAGGTCCAAGAGACCTTAGCTTTTTGAGGTTATAACCTTTACCCCCTGTGTTTATAGCTTCTCTGCTGATCTACTGGCTTGCTGCCAGGGCAAAGTAGCCATACTGTGGTAAAGTTCTCCCCACAGAAACAGCTGAGATCACACCCCACTCCCCTCAGGTCTGTTCAGTGTGAACTGCCTTCTGTACTCTCTCTGCCTACCATGCTCTCACTGCCTGCCTGAGTCTAAACCTAATCTAACTGTCCCCGCCTGTGAGCAAAAACAGACTTTTTCAGGCAAATTTCGAGGATATCTTCTGTTGGTAATATATCTGTGCATTTTTTTCAGTCAAGCACGAATTCCAGGCTCTTATCATGAAATAAAGAATAATGAGTTCAAGAAGGAGCTTAAATAAATGTGTGTTTCTTCTCTGCCATCTTGGCCCAGTATAAAGGTTTTTAAGGAAAACAAACAGAGGTATTTGATTTTGATTCTAAAAGTGGTAGTGGGTTAATGAACTCTCTCAAATAACTGAATAAAAGAATCTGACCTAAAATTGGGGAATATCAATTTTAAAACTATATGGAGATTAGATTGGAGAGATGAGAGACATAGAAAGGTAAGGAGTCTCTTGTGATAGTTCATATGAGAGTGATGAAGGTCTAAACTAAAAGTAAGACTGTTTTGAATGATTCATGCAAGAGATGTTGCAGGAGAAATTGACAGAATTTAACAAGTTATTAACTTTGAAATTTAGTGGAAATGGATAAGTCAAAGATGACTACTTGATAAATTTAATACTCTTAACAGAGATAGGGAAATAGGAAGAAGAGATGGTGTGAGAAGAAAAGATAAGTTCTTATATTGTAAGGAGAGTAGTAGCTTCCAAATATGTAGTGAGGTTCAACTGGTGAGGTAGCATGTTGTTTTTTGACCTGAAAGGTGGCCGAATAGATATCTCTAAACTCTTCTTTCAACTATTCTCTAAGAAAGACTTAAATTCCTGCCTAGAGAGGAATCAGGTGGCTGGCTATTCTGCTACTATTCTGCTCTCCTCAGACAGAGGGAGTACTGGACTAAATGTATATCTATTTGCTCCCTCAAAGAATTTTTTTCATCTAACAATATATGATCAGATTCAAGCTGACTTTTTATAGCTGTGTCATTTCTGAGGGAGAAATGGAGATGACAAACTCTATATCCAAGATTTTACCTCCTTTCCTACCTCCAGTTCCATAATGAATATACATAATTAATAGGAAAGAAATCCATTTACCTAAATCATAATAAAACATAAATCATGGGAAAATATATAGAAAAATATATGCCAGACAATGAAAAATAAAGGATGTTTCTCAGTCAGAATAAGGTAACTCCACTCAAATGAGAAAAATTATGGATTTCACTCAAGGAAAAACTCCCTGAAGTTTCTAATATGGCAAATTGATAATAAAGAATTGACAGAGACTGCCAGATCATTTCATATCTTCCAAATCTTTCCCTTCAGCAAACTAAAATGGAATCAGCCTCTTGCAATTTATGTCTTAAAGCTAGAAGTCAAAATATGCCCTAACAATTCAGTGCTTGAAGGGTACTGAAGAAGAATACCAAAGGTCTGGTCCAAAAGAATCCCAAAGGGAGATTCAAAAGGGACCCTCCCTTGAAGAATCTCAGAGTGACTCACTGAGAACTGAAGATTTCTCACCAAGTCCACCTTTACTCTCATGTGCAATAGGATATTCACCTCCAGCAATAAGGAGAAAATTACATATAAATAGGATTTGGACAGGATTATAACATTTTTTAATGTAATGAAGTATCTACAAGATATCCATTTGGAAATATTGATAGGCAGTTGGTAATATAGGTCTGTAGTTTAAGAGAATAATTAATATAGCTATGTATAGGTGTCATCAGGATAGAGATGGTAATTCAACTCATGGAGCTGATGAGACCACTTATATAAAGTCTATTGGAAAGCCTGCGGTAATCTTGAGGGAGATGCCATAGGTAGGACATGATCACATTTGATGATCCAGTAATGTTTTTTTTTCCCATATTTCAAAGAGCTATGATTTTAATGATGTCTTTACCTCAAGCAGATATTAACTCCAGTTTGCCTTATTATTTCCATGAGTTGCTGTGACTAACACAACCTCATATAGGACTATCTGAATCAAATCTAATCCTCTCATGATAAACATAAATTATAATCTTGTAGTTTTTTTTTAAACTTGATAAAAACTTCCAACATTCACTTTCATAGCCTTCTGAATCAAATCTAATCCTCTTATGATAAACATAAATTATTATCTTGTAGTTGTTTTTTTTTTTTTTTCTTAAAACTTGATAAAACCTTCCAACATTCACTTTCATAGCCTTCAAGAATCCTGCTTCAATCAAACACCAGAGTAATACATAAAAGAACTTCTGTGGAAGAAATACTCTTGTAATACGTAAAATGACATACAAATCTCTGTCTAACAAAAGAATTTTCAAGCCCTCACTTCAAATATTGTTAGGAAGAAATCATAGAAAACATTAGGAACCATGCTAGTAATGATTGTTGTAATGAGATTTGAAGTGAGTTCCCATTGACGCAATTCCTAATCCTATCTTTTATCCTCCTCTTTTGGATCTGTAGATCTCAATGGATCTGTGATCTTCCAGCAGTTGTCATTCCTCCTAGTAAGGTAGTTCAGCACTTTATCCATGCCTGCTCAACCTTTTCAACTATTTCCCACATTATTTCCTATTTGCCACAGGGATAGGACTTCTTCCCTCCCATCTGTCTCTGCAAGGATAGTAGTAAAACTTAAAGATAATCTAAAAGAACTTTAATTTAGGATTTAAGTTTGAACCAAAGGAGAACTATTCATTAACAGACACTGTAATCATAGGATGGAAGAACAAATGGTGACTTTACTTTCTTAACCAGCAAAGTGTTCCAATCAATTAGCTGGGAAAATGGGTGTATTTCAACATTCCCTGCATCTTTTTCACTAGTTCCCAGGCATCATTCTGGATTTCTTCTCAGTAGGCTTATCATTGTGAAAATGGCTTCCATAGATAAGAATTGTGAATACCTTATTTCATCATTTACAATACTGTTTTTAAAAAAAACTATCATCATAAGGAAAAGGAGACTCACCAACTGGCATTTTACATAAAAGCATAACAAGCTTCCACCAATCCATGGCTTTTGTATAAAATGTTTTAATCAAGACTTCTGGAGCTTTCCCCATTTGATAAATGGTCAAAGGATATGAACAGACAATTTTCAGATGATGAAATTAAAGACATTTATAGTTATATGAAAAAAATGCTCTAAATCACTCTTGATTAGAGAAATGCAAATTAAAACAACTCTGAGGTACCACCTCAGACCTCTTAGATTGACTAAGATGATAGGAAAAAATAATGACAAATATTGGAGGGGATATGGGAAAACTGGTACACTAATACATAGTTGGTGAAATTGTGAAATTTTCCAACCATTATGGAGAGCAATCAGGAACTATGCCCAAAGGGCCATCAAACTATGCATACCATTTGACCCTGCCGTGCCATTACTGAGTCTGTATCCCAAAGAGATCATAAAGGAGAAAAAATACCCACATTTGAAAAAAATGTTTGTGGTAGTTCTTTTGGAGGTTGAAAAGAATTGGGAAAAGGAGTGGCTTTCAATTAATTGAGGAATGGCTGAACAAGTTGTAGTAGATGAAAGCAATGTATTATTATTGTTCTATAAAAAATAATCATAAACAAACTGATTATAGAAAGGTCTGGAAAGATTTACATGACCTGATGCTGAGTGAAACAAGCAGAACCAGAAATGCATTGTATATAACAGCAATAATGTGCGATTATCAACTATAAAAGACTTGGCTGTTCTCAGTAGTACAGTAATTCAAAGCAATCCCAAAAGACTTAGGACAGAAAATGCCATTTGTATGGCAAAGAACTAAGGAGACTGAATGTAAATCAACACATGCTTTTTCACTTCTTTTTTTTTTTTCTACTTTTTTTTAATCTCTCCTATGGTTTTTCCCTTTTGCTGTGATTTTTTTTTTTCTCACAACATGATCCATAAAGCAATGTGTATTAAAAATAAATAAATTTATTACAAAAAAAAAAAGACTTCCAGAGTAAGAAAATTCTGGAGTGCCACTAAGTGGCACAGGAAGTTTTTCAATGAAGAAATAAAAAAATATGTAAATGCATTCTCTAAATCACTATTGATTAGAGAAATAAAAATTAAAACAACTTTGAGATATCATCTTATAAATCTCATATTGGGCAAAATAATAAAAGAAAGCAACAAATGTTGGAAGAGATGTGGACAAATTAGGCCATTAATTGGGATAAAACTTGTGCAATTACAAATTGATTCAATCATTTTGAGGAAATTATGCCCTCAAAATTATGAAACTGTATAGTCGTTGACTCAGAAATCCCACTATTAGATCTGTTTCCTAAGGTGTGTAGGGGGAAAAAAAGAAAAATAACTTATAAGTTCTAAAATATTTAAAGCAACTATTTGTGGTGACAGAACTGGAAATTGAACTTATGCCATCAATTGGGGAACAGCCAAATGAATGATTGTAATGAAATAATTTTGTCCTGTAAGAAATTATGAGCTGGTTGATTTAATAAAAGAAACATGAAAAGACTTGCATGATCTAATAAAGAATGAAATGAGAAGAATCAAAAGAACATTGTGCATAGTAACAGCAATCTTGCTCTGTGAACAATTTTGAATGACTAAGTCATTTGAGTATAAAAAATATTCAAAACAATTATGAAGAACCTATGAAGGAATGTGCTATTCACATGCAGAGAATAAATAGAACTATGTATGGTATGGTTCTATACACACACACACACACACACACACACACACACATGATGGGAAGGGAAGAAGGGAAAAATAAGGTACATAGCAGAGAATTAAACAAAGGAAGAACAGAAGACCATTGTAGCTTTGAAAATGATGTCTAGAGTGGGAAGAGCCAAGAAGGCAAAATAAAAATAGGAACTCACCCAACATCTTCCACAAACCATTCCAAATTCTTTTAAATAATGACTCTAAACAATTTTAGGGGATCAAAATACACAAAAACATGGAATAGAACATTTTCTAGCTGAAGACAACTTAGAAGCTCAGCATAAAAAATCTGTGACAATAGGGTGTGAATCCAGTGTGCAGTCCCAGTGCAGGACATCCCAGCAGCCCCATACCCAGCCCCAGTCTTAACCCCAGCCTAGGTCTGACCTCTAAATGAGGAGTAGTACTGGTGACTTCCAGACCTTTCAGCCCAGAGAAACCAAAGGTCAGCAGAAAAAGTCTGTGGAACCAAGGTGTTAACCTAATGCACAAAACCATAGCCTGAGCCCAGAATTTTGCATCAGTGAGGGAGGACCTCTGAATCAGCAGCAATGCTGGAGGCTTCTGGATCTCTCAGCTTGGGGACACCAGGGAGAACTCCAAAGGTCAGTGGAGAAGGTCTATGGCAATGAGGTCAAAGTCTGGTGTGCAGCCATCAGAGCCCCAGCCCCCCAGCACCCTAGATCTTACAGTTACTGTGGGGCAGGGACACAGCTAACACTTCCAGGGCAGAAAAGAGTGGTTGTGGTCAGATTCCTACAAGGATTTCTGAAAACAGCTGCACAAAACCCCTGAAGCTTGAGACAGTGCACTCTCTCCAACCTGGAAACAGAAACTTACTTTAACAAAGAGTTAAAAGCAAAGTAATAGGCTAGGAAAATGAGCAGAAAACAGAAAAAAAAAAAGTTTCTGACCATTGAAAATTATTATGGTGACAAGGAAGATCAAAACACAAACTTAGACAATGACAGCAAAGCCAAAGCTCTTATCTCCAAATTCTCTAAGAAAAAATAAGAATTGGACTCAAGTCATGGAAAAGTTTAAAAGGGACTTTGAAAATCAAGTAAAAGAGATAGAGGAATATCTAGTGAAAGAATTGAGAAAGGTACAAAAGGAAATACAAAAAGCTACTGAAAAAAATTGGCCAATTGGGAAAGGAGGTACAAAAGCTCACTGAGAAAAATAATTCTCCAAAACATAGAACCACAGTCAAAATAACACAAGATTTAACAGTTTCTACATTAAAGGACCAGAGGGCTTGGAATATATTCTGGAGATCAGTGGAACTAAGATTGCAATCACATATCTAGAAAAACTGAATATAAACTTTCAGAGGAAAAAGTGGTCATTCCTTGAAATAAGGGATTTTCAAGCATTCATGATGAAAAGACCAGAGCTGAATGGAAAATTTGATTTTTAAATATAGGACTCTGGAGAAGCATAAGGAAGTGTTCAGGAAAGTGATATTATAAGAGAATTAATAAAGTTTATCTGTTTACATTCCTACATTGGAGGATGATACTAGTAACTCACTAAAACATTGTCATTTTTATGGGAGTTAGAAAGCATATATATATATATATATATATATATATATATATATACATAGGGCACAAGTGTGAGTTTAATATGAAGGGATAATATCTTTTTTAAAAAGCATGATGAAATTAAGGGCTGAGAGAGGAATGTACTTGGAGAAAAGGAAAGGAAGAAGTGGAATAGTGCAAATTATCTGCCATAAAAAGAGGCAAGAAAAAGCTTTTATAGGGGAGAAGAAGAGGGGAGGATAGGGGAAGAAAGTAAACCTTACTCTCATCAGAAGTGGCTCAAAGAGGAAATAACATACATACTCAGTAGGAGTATAGAAATCTATCTTACCCTGTAGGAAAATGGGAGAATGGAATATGGGAATGGGGAAGGATGATAAAAGAGAGAGTATATGGGGGGAAGGGGGAGTGCTTAGTAGCAAAACACTTTGGAGAAGGGACAGAGTGAAAGGAGAAAGAGAATAACTAGGGAGGAGAATACAATTAGCAACAGTAACTATAAAAAATATATATATTCCAAAGCAATTTTCTCTAATAAGACCTCATATCTCAAACAAAGGGAAGTGAGACAAATTTATAAAAAATTAAAAGCCATACCTTAATTCATAAATGATCAAAAGGTATGATCTGTAACCAAAGGGCAATAAATTCCTGCATATTCTTTAATTTTGCACCACTACTAAGCATGAATACCAAAAGAGATTTGGAAAAAAAAAACAAACCAAACCAAAACAAAACAAAAAAAATGACCTATATGTACAAAAAATATTCACAAAAGCTCTCTTCTCAGCACAAAAAAAAAAAAAAAGGAAATTGACAGGATGCCCATCACTGGGGGAATGGTTCAATAAACTGTGGTATGGGTCTGTATTGAAATATTATCATTCTCTGGGAATTGTTTTTTTTTCTTTTTTTTAATTTTTTTTTTATTTAATAGCATTTTATTTACAGGTTATATGTATGGATAACTTTACAGCATTAACAATTGCCAAACCTCTTGTTCCAATTTTTCACCTCTTACCCCCCACCCCCCCCCCCAGACGGCCGGATGACCAGTAGATGTTAAATATATTAAAATATAAATTAGATACACAATAAGTATATATGACCAAACCGTTATTTTACTGTACAAAAAGAATCAGACTCTGAAATATTGTACAATTAGCTTGTGAAGGAAATCAAAAATGCAGGTGGGCATAAATATAGGGATTGGGAATTCAATGTAATGGTTTTTAGTCATCTCCCTCTCTGGGAATTGTTGAGCAAGATGCGCTCAGGGGAAAAAAAAATCTGGAAAGTCTTAGATGAACAAAGTGAAATATACTCTATACAAAGTAACAGCAATGTTCTAGGATGATCAGATGTAAATGACTTTGCTATTCTCAGTAGTACAATCATCCACAACTACTCTGAAAGTCTTATAATGAAAAATTCTATCCATACCCAGAGAAAGAACTGATGATGTCTAAATGCAAACTGAAGCATTCTCTCTCTCTTTCTACCTTTGTAATTTGATTTTTCATGGGTTTTTTTTAATTTACTTTCATTAGGGTGAGAGTTCTATGTTTTCTTTCACAACTTAACTTTTATGGATATGTTTTGCATAACTTCATATACGTCTTCTTCTTTTTTTTTTTAATAGCCTTTTATTTACAGGTTATATGCATGGATAACTTTACAGCGTTAACAATTGCCAAACCTCTTGTTCCAATTTTTCACCTCTTACCCCCCACCCCCTCCCCTAGATGGCAGGATGACCAGTAGATGTTAAATATATTAAAATATAAATTAGATACACAATAAGTATACATGACCAAAACGTTATTTTGCTGTACAAAAAGAATCAGACTCTGAAATATTGTACAATTAGCTTGTGAAGGAAATCAAAAATGCAGGTGTGCATAAATATAGGGATTGGGAATTCAATGTAATGGTTTTTAGTCATCTCCCAGAGTTCTTTTTCTGGGCATAGCTGGTTCAGTTCATTACTGCTCCATTGGAAATGATTTGGTTGATCTCGTTGCTGAGGATGGCCTGGTCCATCAGAACTGGTCATCATATAGTATTGTTGTTGAAGTATATAATGATCTCCTGGTCCTGCTCATTTCACTCAGCATCAGTTCGTGTAAGTCTCTCCAGGCCTTTCTGAAATCATCCTGTTGGCCATTTCTTAGAACAATAATATTCCATAATATTCATATACCACAATTTATTCAGCCATTCTCCAACTGATGGACATCCATTCAGTTTCCAGTTTCTAGCCACTACAAAAAGGGCTGCCACAAACATTCGTGCACATACAGGTCCCTTTCCCTTCTTTATGATCTCTTTGGGATATAAGCCCAGTAGTAACACTGCTGGATCAAAGGGCATGTACAGTTTGATAACTTTTTGAGCATAGTTCCAAACTACTCTCCAAAATGGTTGGATTCGTTCACAACTCCACCAGCAATGCATCAATGTCCCAGTTTTCCCGCATCCCCTCCAACAATCATCATTATTTTTTCCTGTCATCTTAGCCAATCTGACAGGTGTGTAGTGGTATCTTAGAGTTGTCTTAATTTGCATTTCTCTGATTAATAATGACTTGGAGCATCTTTTCATATGACTAGAAATGTTTCAATTTCTTCATCTGAGAATTGTCTGTTCATATCCTTTGACCATTTTTCAACTGGAGAATGGCTTGATTTTTTATAAATTAGAGTTAATTCTCTATATATTTTGGAAATGAGGCCTTTATCAGAACCTTTGACTGTAAAAATATTTTCCCAGTTTATTGCTTCCCTTCTAATCTTGTCTGCATTAATTTTGTTTGTACAAAAACTTTTCAGTTTGGTATAATCAAAATTTTCTATTTTGTGATCAGTAATGATCTCTAGTTCTGCTTTGGTCATAACATATATGTCTTCTTAGTGAGTGGGAAAAACGGATAGAATCTTGAACTCAAAAATCTTAAAAACAAACAAAAACTAATTGTTTTAAATGTAACTGGAGAAAATGTGGGAAAAAAGAAGGAAGGAATGAACGAATGAAGGAATGAAGGAAGGAACGAATGAACAAAAGAAGGAAGGAAGGAAAATAGGAAGATAGGACAATAAATAGGAAGATAGGAAAATAGCTCCTTTTGTATTTGGCTGATTGAATTGTTTTGTTCATTGCATACTTTTCCGTTTCACAAATTTTTTTTTCAATGAATTGACATCTTTTTCATATCTGTTTTGTAAGGAGTTATATGCTTTTCCCATTTCATCAAATCTATTTTGTAGAGAGTTATATGCTTTACCCATCCCTTCTTGCAAAGATCTTATTTTCTTTCCCCATTTTTCTATTTTTCTTTCAAGATTGTTTATGAAGTGTTCCAAGAAAATTTTGTGAAATGGGCACAAGCTCATATCTTTCTTTGGGGCTTCATCTGAAATTGATTTGGCTTTAGGAACCTCAAGATTTAAGGTCTGTTCTTCTCTCTCTTTCCATAAAAGCTGTCTATGGTGAAAGTTCTTTTTGGTTTTTTGCTCATTTTTTTTAAGGTTTGAGGTCCAATCAATGCAAAGGAGGGACTGCTGCTTTAGTTTTCCCTGGGGTAATTCTGCTAATTGACTTTTGGTGCTGGGTGATCACAGCTAGGTTCCCCTTTCTTCCTGGGCTCAGTGGTTTACAATTTGCTTTTGTAGAAAATCCACTAAATCACCCATTAGCAACCAGGACAGCATAGCCTACAAGGCTCACAAAAGATTCCCAAGTGCATGGAAGCTGCAATTCTCTGAGTTCCCACCCCAGTGCCTTACCTCAAGTTCCCTGTGCTGTGATCTGGCCTTGGCAGACTGTCTCCCTGACCATTTGCAAGTCCTGTTCTGAAGTTCTTCCAAGGTATCTTCTTCTGGAAATGTGTTGTTCTCCAAACATTTGTGGGTTCTGTCACTTCAAAACCAGTTTAATGGCTTAATCTACTCTTGGTTTGAGAGAAGATCAGAGGAGGTCACAGAAAATTGTGTTTGCTCTCTGCTGTCTTGGCTCTGACCCCTCATGATAGGAAGAAAGAGAAGAAAAAAAGAAAAGAAAAGAAAAGAATGTCTAGTATTCAGTATATGTTTTTCCAATTTTGGCATATCCAATTTGTTAGAATTTTTGTTCTTACCCCCAACCTGTCAAAACCAGATTGATGGCCCCTGCCTAAAGATTTCCACTCACCAGAATTTGTACTCCACACTGCCCCACCCCTTTATGTACCCGAGCTTAGAATCATATATATGTCACTGAGAACTCACATTCGCTGCTGGATGCTTTGAGACATCAGCTCTGGGGGCAACATGCCCCCAGCACAATTTCTCCTTCTCAGAAATCCAAATAAAATATCAAAAACTCTCTAATCTCTATCTTGTCGCAGTTTCTCTGGCATTACACATTCACATATAAACATATATATATATATATATATATGTGTGTGTGTGTGTGTGTGTTTAATATATGTATGTATATTACACACACACACACAGACACACATATATATGTATATATGTATATATATATATATATATATATAATTTATTTACCTGATTTTTGAAAACACCAGCCCTCTCAAAAAATTTTAATATAAAGATTTTTTTTCTCTATGACCACTTCACTTTTTATTATAGATTCATTAATTATGTTTCTGCAGATGATTTTTAAGCTTCATAAAATGAAAATGATCTATTTTCATTCTTTGTAATTGAATCTCTCTTGTTTGGTTAGAATTTACTTACTATTTATAGTTGTGAAAATTTTATGATATTTCTCTTCTAGTATTTTTATGACATAATCTTTGTAATTAGTATCATGTATCCATTTAAACTTGTTGTGGAATATGATGTAAAGTATCAGTCTCAGCTTGATTTCTTTCAGATTATTTTCCATTTTTTTCAGGCAGTTTTTAAAAAATATATGGAGTTATTTTCTAAATAATATATATATATATATATATATATTTAATTTTATAATATCTCCAGTCATATTACCTAATGCAGACAAGATTAGAAGGGAAGCAATAAACTGGGAAAATATTTTTACAGTCAAAGGTTCTGATAAAGGCCTCATTTCCAAAATATATAAAGAATTAACTCTAATTTATAAAAATCAAGCCATTCTCCAATTGAAAAATGGTCAAAGGATATGAACAGACAATTCTCAGATGAAGAAATTGAAACTATTTCTAGTCATATGAAAAGATGCTCCAAGTCATTATTAATCAGAGAAATGCAAATTAAGACAACTCTAAGATACCACTACACACCTGTCAGATTGGCTAAAATGACAGGAAAAAATAATAATGATTGTTGGAGGGGATGTGGGAAAACTGGGACATTGATGCATTGTTGGTGGAGTTGTGAACAAATCCAACCTTCTGGAGAGTAGTTTGGAACTATGCTCAAAAAGTTATTAAACTGTGCATACCCTTTGATCCAGCAGTGTTACTACTGGGCTTATATCCCAAAGAGATCATAAAGAAAGGAAAGGGACCTGTATGTGCACGAATGTTTGTGGCAGCCCTTTTTGTAGTGGCTAGAAACTGGAAACTGAATGGATGCCCATCAGTTGGAGAATGGCTGAATAAATTGTGGTATATGAATATTATGGAATATTATTGTTCTGTTCTGTAAGAAATGACCAACAGGATGATTTCAGAAAGGCCTGGAGAGACTTACACGAACTGATGCTGAGTGAAATAAGCAGGACCAGGAGATCATTATATACTTCAACAACAATACTATATGATGACCAGTTCTGATGGACCTGGCCATCCTCAGCAATGAGATCAACTAAATCATTTCCAATGGAGCAGTAATGAATTGAACCAGCTATGCCCAGAGAAAGAAGTCTGGGTGATGACTAAAAACCATTACATTGAATTCCCAATCCCTATATTTATGCCCACCTGCATTTTTGATTTCCTTCACAAGCTAATTGTACAATATTTCAGAGTCTGATTCTTTTTGTACAGCAAAATAACGGTTTGGTCATGTATACTTATTGTGTATCTAATTTATATTTTAATATATTTAACATCTACTGGTCATCCTGCCATCTGGGTGAAGGGGTGGGAGTAAGAGGTGGAAAATTGGAACAAGAGGTTTGGCAATTGTTAATACTGTAAAGTTACCCATACATATAACCTGTAAATAAACGGCTATTAAATAAAAAAAAATACTAACTTTTCTGTTTTAAGGATAGGTGAGGAGTCTGAGCAGAGAGCAATAGTTTGGAAACTGTTACCTCAGGAAGGAAGACAATGAATCAATGAGTAAATTAGAAAGTTTTTTATCAGGAAAGATAAAACAGCCAAGATTAAGCAACATAAATTTATGATGGATGAAATTACTTTTTCCTAGGGCATTGAGTAGTGTGTGGATAGGATCAGATAAATCACTTAGTGGATAGTGAGTTGTTCCACAGGATTGAGAATTAGAAAATGGAAATGGGAGAGAAATGGGGTTTATGGCTTCCTATGGAATTGGTTAGTCAATCATTAAAAGAGCAGATTACAGAGTTAATATTGTTTATGGAGACAAATAGGTCAAGGTTGGGAATATGAACTTTTTAAAAGATCATTTAGAAAGTAGAAACCAAGGGAAAAAAAATAAATATGAAAAAAGTGAATATGATGAAGGTTTAAGGTATCATCAAAGCTCTGTTCTCAAATTATTGATATAATCATAGAATTTTAGTGTTAAAAATAATGTTTTAATCTAAAAGCTAATGACTAATAGAAGTTAAATACCATTCTATTTACTGGGAATGCAAAGATAGAATGAAATGAAATAGTCTTAACCCTTAAACACCTTTCATACCATTAAGGGAGACAACATTTTGACAAGAGTACTTTTGACTCTCTGCCCCTTTACTATATTATTCATATTGGTATCAATCTAATAATCTATATGCATAGTTCTGGTCATGTCATTCCTGTACTCAAGAAATCTTAATGCATTCATCTCTCTCCTCCTCCTCCTCATCTCCTCTTCCACCTCCTTCTTCTCCTTCTCCTCCTTCTTCTCCTTCTCCTTCTCCTTCTCCTTTTTCTTCTTCTCCTCTCTCTCTCTCTCTCTCTCTCTCTCTCTCTCTCTCTCTCTCCCCTTCCCTCTCTTCCCTTTTCTCCCTCTCTCCTTCCCCTCTTTTTCTCTCTCTTATGTCACACCAGTTATCAATGCTTCTCTGTGGAGGATTTGTGATGAAGAGCAGAATAAGAAAGTTAGAGTTTGAATGGACATATTAGGGTTGGGATGTGAATGAAATGTAATAGCAGAGATAAAGATGTATGGAGGTATGAAGGACATGGGAACAAGACTAATGGAAATAAAAAAGGTAAATTATTTAAGAAGCACATACTAAGAAGCTACTATGTGTTACACATAGTTCTAGTACTGAAGAAACAAGCAGAAATGGAAAAGTCCTCACTTCCGGATAGCTTATGTTCTATCAGGGGAGATAACATGTATGGTTATATATCTGTAAATACAAAAGAAATGCAAGGTAGTTTAGGTAGAGAGGGCACTGGCATTTGGAAGGATCAGGGAAAGTTTCATATCACTTGAGTCTCGAAAGAATTAAAGGATTACATGAGTTAGAGGTGATCATCCCAAGCATGTGAGGCTAAATAGTAATTGGACAATACTCTATTAATATATATGCTTGGAGAAAAAATGGCCCCCCGCCCATTCTTTGTGCAAATCCTGATGTGTTGTATAGGAAATGACAACTTTGGTGGGTGGAGACAGAGGAGCAGAGAGAGAAGCAGAAAGAGACTGCTGGCTGGCATTTTGTTGCATCTGCTCACATTGCTAATCCCCCTTCACCTCAAAAAGAATAAAGATTGAAGATTTTCCCTTAACCTGAACTCCTCACTCTGGCTGATTTTAAAATACGTGGGCATCACATTTGGTGCCCAAGCGTGGGAACCAAGGACCCTACTTTCACTGAAGAAGTCTCCAGTGACCAGAACTTAGGTGAATATAATAGACAAATAGGGAACTTATTTTCTTAAAGCCTAAACTAGTAACCTTTTTTGGCTGAAATGGGACAGATGCTAGCTAAAGATTCTCCACCCCCCCCCAACCCTCCCCACCTCACCCAGGAGTAGCGCTATAGAAAGCATGCTTAAGCTGATAGAGGAACAAGAGCTAGTTATAACTTGGGAACAGATAGCTAGACTTCTGGGTACATTAAAATGCACCTTGGTTCTTAGAGGAAGAGCAAATCTCTCCAGATAATTGGACATTAATTGGGCAATAGTTCACCGCATATTACAACAAAAATGGTCCTCATTCAATTTCCATCCAGGCATTCTATTAATACAATATAATACAGTTACCCTTAAAGAACCCTATGATTTATAGAAGAAAAAAAAAAGGTCTAAGAATAGCCAAATGGGGAAGCCTGAGATAAAGGAGTAAGACAATGACAGATTAATGACCATATCCCCACAGGGCATGGAGACTTAAGTGAGGCTCAAGGGTGTGGTGAGTTTTCACCCCAGGAGGCAGCTTCAGCCCCACCTAAGGAGCAGGTAATTGACTCTCCTCCATCAACTCCACCCTCTGAGATAGAAGGAGGAGGGATAATGGGGAGGGCACCTCCCCCCCAGCATCCACCCGCTCCTATGAGTAGATTGCAAAAGTGACTAACTAAAGCCAAGGTGGAAGGGAGAGATGTAATGGAACTCCAAGCTCACATTTTTCCTGTGATTCAACAGTTTAACTCTTCAGGCCAAGAAAGGAGAAAATGTGCTCCTTTTGATATAGAAATCCTCAAAGACCTGAAAAAGGCTTGTACTCTTTATGGGGCTACATCAGCTTATGTTAAGATGTTATTACAGAATTTGGCTTTTGAACTCTTGACCCCTAATGACTGGAAATCTATAGCAAGGGTATGCCTAGAACCTGGACAAAACTTGTTGTGGCTTTCTGAATATAGTGAGCTCTGTAGGATACCAGCCCAACAAAATAGTCAAAGTGGAGTTCATGCTGCAATCATCTGTGACCTACTAACAGGTGTAGGTTCCTATGCAGACATCACAATACAGATTAATTATTCCACAGCAGCATATGAGCAAATTGCTGCTAATGCTATCAAAGTGTGGGCATCTCTCCACAATAAAGACGACAAGGGTGAGGCCTTCACAAAACTAACACAAGAGCCAGATGAGCCTTTTGCTGACTTTGTGGAATATTTGCAGATAGCTATCACGAGAACTAATGGTGAAAATGCAGTAACAGACATTTTGATAGGACAACTTGCTAAGGAAAATGCTAATGAGATTTGCAGAAGAATTATACTATGACTATGCAAGGATGCTCCTTTAGAGGAGCTCATAAGATGTTGTGCCACAGTGGGCACAAATGCCTTTTATAGCCAGGCTATGATGCAGACTTCCCAAGATCCCAACATGGGAAGACAGGGTCCCTTCTGGCAAGGAACTTCCAGAGAGACTTGTCAATAATTTCAGTGTGGTAAAGTAGGGCATCCGAAAGCTCAATGTTGGGATAGAGACAAAATGAGAAAACAGGATGGGACAACAAGACTGAATACCCCATGTCCAAAATGCAACAGAGGGTTCCATTGAGCCTCAGAATGTAGACTGATTCAGGGAAATGGGATGAGGGGCCCAGCCCCAGGGTCCAAGACAATAAATACTTGGGGCATGATGGCAACCAATGGTGCACCCAGAGAGTTCCCAGAAGTCCAATACCCCGATATGACCAATCATCCAGAAAGCCATATGATGGGAGAAAGGGATTATACAATCAATCAGTTAGGAAGCAACCTGATGGGAGAAATGAATTACAATTGGGGGGAATAGAATTGTATGCAGCTGGGACAACTGAGATACCCCCTGGAGAGGTGAAATCTGTTCCTCTCCAGCCTATGGATCCCTTCCCTCCAGGCACAGTAGGCTTGACCATTTCACCTCCTTTTTGTATGTACAAAACAGTGTCCATCCACACACTGATGTGGGAAACTGGGGAATGTATAGATAATATCCCAGTCACTAATATAGGTAGATAATTTGTGACTTATCACCTAGGAGAAGTAGTAGCATCAGGTTGGCTCATATAGAATCCTAATAAGCAAATTAGTAATAATCACCCAGATTCTGACTGCAGACCACAAAATCCAGGAATATACTGGACAGCAGCTGTAACAGCTGACCGACCTATACTCACAATTTATATAAATGGCCTACCATTAGAAGAATTGGTAGACACAGGTTCAGATTGTACAATCATTAAAGGTGCCAATTGGCCCAGTCACTGGCCAGAGATTAAAGCAGACACTACATGTCTGGCAAAGGAAGATCAATAGTAGCTGAAGTTAGTGCTGCCCCTATGAGATGGACTTTTGAAGGCAAAACAGGAGTTTTCACTCCTTTTATAGTTGAAAAAATCCCCATCAATCTGTGGGGAAGAGATGTTTTACAGCAATTAGGGTTAAAAATGAGTACTTCAGTTTTTTTAAGCAGGGCTCCTGTTGAAGGCCTGCCAACACTTTCACCTGTTCCTATCCAATGGAAAACTGATACACCAGTGTGGATAGAACAGTGGCCCTTAGGTAGCAATAAAATTCAGTCCTTATTAGATATAGTACAGGAGCAGCTTGACCAAGGACACTTACAACCTTCTCTAAGTCCTTGGAATTCCCCAGTGTTTGTTGTAAAAAACAAATCTGGAAAATGGAGGATGTTGACTGAATTAAGAAAGGTGAATGAACACATGGAAACTATGGGAACTCTTCCACCTGGACTTCCATCTCCTACTCAATTGCCTAGAGAATGGCCTCTTTGGGTTATATATATTAAGGATTGTTTCTATTCTATCCCTCTGGATAAGGAGGATATGAAAAGATTTGCCTTTTCAATGCCCAGTGTTAATTTAGTTGAGCCTTATAAAAGATATGAATGGACAATTTTGCCACAGGGAATGAAAAACAGCCCCACTATGTGTCAAATGTATGTTGCTGCTGCTCTTGCTCCAGTAAGAAAAGCATTTCCAAAAGTTATGCTATTAAATTAAATGGATGATATATTGGGATGTGCACCTGAGGAACAAATGTTAGAAGCATATCTACAAAAGACCATAGAAACACTAAAGAATTATAAATTGTACATAGCTGCAGAAAAAATTCAAAGACATGCTCCTTTTCAATATTTAGGATATGAAGTATACTCTAAGATGCTTACAGTACAAAAATCGTCCTTAAGAATAGAGAAGCTGAACACCTTAAATGATTTTCAAAAATTGATAGGAGACATCCAATGGATGTGAACAGTGTTAGGCCTGACTACCTATCAATTGCAACTGTTATATATTTTAAGGGGAGATGGTGTTTTAAATTCAACACGGCAGCTTACAAAAGAAACTCAAGAGGCTTTGAGAAAAATTGAACTGGCTTTATCTAATGTGGTTGAACAAGTCACTCAAAAATCTTTGGAAATATAAGTTTTTTGCCACACAAGAGGCACTCACAGCAGTCCTTCATCAAGGAGGCAGTGTGATAGAGTGGGTGAACCTCCTGGAACAACCAGAACAAAACCTTACTCCTTACGCAATACCTGTGGCTTGAATTTTATTAAAGGCCATTAAGCGAGCAGTACAATTATCTGGGACAAGACCTGACAAGATATACACCTTTTATACCAATACACAAATTAATGTGTGCTGTGAGATCAACCCAGAGTGGCAAATTTTATTAGCCATGGCTCCAAATTTTTCACATAGGTCTCCATTAAAAATAACCAGACTATTACATAATTGTTGATGGATTCTTGAAGAAAAAGTTTCTAAAGTTCCTCTTAAAGGAGAAACTATCTTTACTGATGCATCCAAACATAATATTTGTGCTGTATACTCTCATGACTTAACTATAAAGAGAGTGGTCAGAACTCCTTTTTAGTCCACTCATAGAATGAATTGTATGCTCTTACTTATTATCCAGGATACTTAAATATAATATCTGATTCGGCCTATTCAGTAGGTATGGTACAAAGAATCACCACAGCTCAAATAAAATTTGCAGCCTCTAATATATATCAGCTTTTTAAGAAACTTCAAGAGCAAGTGAGAAAGCATCCAGGTAAGATTTATATTTTGCATGTCCATTCTCATAGTAGACTTCCAGGTCCCATTTTTGATGGTAATGCAAAGGCAGATAGCCTTCTAACTATGTTGGTCAATACTCCTTTATTCCAAGAAGCCCAGGAATCTCATTCTAAATATATCAGGCTGCTCGAGCTTTACATTGACAATTTGGAATAACAAGAGAGGAAGCTAGGAGCATAGTAAAAGCTTGTGCAGCTGGCTTTCCTTTCGACGCTCCTACACTGCTTCCAGGGAAGAACCCTCGTGGTTTGAGTCCCAATGAAATCTGGCAAATTAATGTGACCCATTATAAATCTTTTGGCTGTCTGTCTTTTATCCACGTTGTGGTAGACAACTTTTAGGATTCACTTTTGCAATACCAGCAGCAAAAAAGACAGCCCGAGTGGTCACTGAATTCCTCACACAAGCATTTGCCATTATGGGTGTGCCACAAGCAATAAAAACAGGTAATGGTCCTGCATATACTTCCAAACATTTTGCACACTTATGTGCATAGTATAAGATTTTACACACCACTGGCATACCTTTTAATCCTTAAGGACAGGCAACAGTAGAGAGGAGAAACAGAGATATTAAGATGCTCCTCCAAAATCAAAAGAAAGGGGGAACCACAGGTAACCCTAGAGAACTTCTAAATCTAACCCTTTATACTATTAACTTTTTGATTTTTGACAAAGATGCACTGGCTCCGGCAGACAGGTTTTATAACCCGCCGTAAAGGCAGTGTCCAGTGCAAGCAGCTCCACTATCTTTAGATAATCGCCAGGTGATGTGGAGAGACCCAGAAAGTGGTGAATGGACAGGACCAGATAGGTTAACTGCTAGGGGGAGAGGGTTTGCTTGTATATCTACAGGTGGAGAAGGAATCAGATGGGTGCCAATGAGCCATATTCGCCTTGTTCATCGCAGAGAGACAGAGTAGACCCTTGAAACCAAGGAGAAGACCCAAAAAATATCGGGTGATTCTGTTGCTGATTGTGCTCACCATTGTAAGAGTGTGGCAGTTATGGGGTTTGACATGGACATGGACATCGAAAATTGTTGGACTTCAAAACCCTTAGGAATCATTGGATTCTCTGAGACATAAGAATGTTGTAGGACTTGAAAACCCTCAGGAATCATTGGATTCTCTGAGACATAAGACTTGAAAGCCCTCAGGAATCATTGGATTTTCTGAGAAATGATAAGACTGTTACAGGACTTCAAAATCTGCTGGAATCATTGTATTCCCTAACACATAAAAAGACTTCTGCAGGACTTCAAAAACTTGGGGGGGGGATCATTGGATTCCCTGACGTGTGAAGCAATGGACAATACATTGGTTTTGGACTATCTCTTGGCTGCTGAAGAAGACATATGTGTGACTGCTGTTTACATAACCTCCTTCTAGGACTTCTGGCAATCTTTTACAACACCATGTTGATTTATATTGTTTGTTGTACCACTACTTGTGTGTACAATTCATGTTTGTTACACCACATCGAACCTGCACTGACTGATGGGAGGGTCATCACTAATAGCTTCTGTGTTATTGCTATGTGCTTGTGTAATACCTTCCATGATGATGGATTTGTGCATAAGAAGACCCTTCAGCCCAGAAACCTGCTAGCAACCCCCACTTCCCTTTAGTGCTTTTCATCTCCCTTCCTGAGATGTCAGGGAGAGTGTGATCATCTCCTTTTCAGTGTTTTCACCTCCCTTCCTGAGAAGTCAAGGGGGTCATGATCACCTCCTTTTTGGTGCTTTCATCTCCTTTCCTGAGAAGTCAGGGAGGGTGTGATCACCTCCCCTTGGAGGCTCTGACCTCCCTCAGGAGTCAGGGATGGCATGACCACCTGTGTTCTAAAACAAAAGAAAGCAGGAGATGTAATGGGCTGAAGCTCGAGTTGATGCACTGAGGTCCCAAGCAGGTGAGGCTAAATAGTAATTGGACAATACTCTATTAATATATATGCTTGGAGAAAGAATGGCCCCTGCCCACTCTTTGTGCAAGTCCTGATGTGTTGTATAGGAAATGATGATTTTGGTGGGTGGAGGAAGAGGGGCAGAAAGAAAAGTGGAAAGAGACTGCTGGCTGGGGTCTTGTTGCAGCTGCTCACATTGCTAATGCCCCTTCACCTCAAAAAGAATAAAGATTGAAGATTTTCCCTTAACCTGAATTCCTGACTCCAGCTGATTTTAAAATATGCGGTCATCACATCAGTAAAACATTCTAGGGACATAGCCATACATACACATTGTTAGTAAAAAGGAGTGAAGACAGAGATGCAGATGAAAGAGAAGGCTATAGGAAAATATGGACAAAGTCACTTCAGAAGTACTAGATAATGAATGAGTCTGAAAAAGTAGGTGAGGACAAGATTTTTAAAATAAGAGTAGTTGATATTTTATCCTAGAGACAATAGGAAACCACTAAGGTTTATTGGGTAATAGAATGCTATAGTCTGCAATGAAGTCTGATGTTTCTGAACAGATAGAAAAGGGAAGAGTTGAGGGATAGCCTTAGCTGGGGCAGCTGGGAGAAAAACCATATTCCAGTCATGATTATTCCTGATTTGCTATTCATATCTCAGAGGTCTGAAAATCATTTTAGTCAAGTCAAGCACTATCTGCATATGTTTTTATTTTAAAATTTATTTAATACGTATTTTATTTATTACTAACTTTTATTGATTGTCCTTCCTCATGATAACTAACTCTCTCTCTCTCTCTCTCTCTCTCTCTCTCTCTCTCTCTCTCTCTAACAAAGTAAAACAAGTAAACCAACAGTTTGATGAACTTATCTGAAAGTGCATGCATGTGATGGAAGGGAAAAGTGAAAAGAGTGGAGGGATGGAAATGGGGGTGGGGTTAGGAGGTGAAGCAGTATCTCCTTTGCTTCCAATGCTCAGCTACTGATCCATTTTATCTTTTCTTTGCACAAGTTACACACTAGCAACTATTCTAAAACTCATTTCTTAGCTTTTCCTCTCCTCAATTTCCAGGTTTTATTTTACTTTTATTTTTCATTTGTTCCTGCTTTCTTGACCTGCAGGAATTAAGCAAGCCTCATTTTGTCCTGCCAATTTTATACCTTTGGGGAGAGCCTCACCCTTACTCTGAGTAGGGTTGCAGACATACAATCCCTGCTATTATTCAGCCATAGAATTGGTGCTTCACCTAGATGGGCCAAACTCTCCCAACATCTGAGACAGGAATATGCAGCTGCAATATATTTGGCTGCCTCTTCCCTTCTCAGTTAATAGCTTAAGAAGTCTGGAAGCCAGGGAATTTGACTGCCTCTGCCTTTGTAGGTATTTCTTCTGTATGTCTGCAAAGGAGGACTGTCAGGGGAGAGAAGATAGTCTGCTCTTTCCTTTGACCTAAATGTTAACCACACCCACATGAAGTAAGTAATGACCTTTCTATTACAGACAATTATGTCCTGTCTTGCCCTAAAACACAGGATAAAATATAATTAGACATATTGACCTCTCAATGCTAAAAACAGTTTGGGAAAGGGGACAGAGACTGAAGAATTAACTTTAAAATGTCATTTATAGAGGAAACACTAAATGATCCCTCAAAAGCTAGAAACATTTCAATGAGCCCATTTACTCACTTTCTTCATATGTAATCTGAAGTCTATATGTTTCAGCAGGCAGCTTCTAACATCTCCTTCCAATTCAATATTTATATTCTTATGATCTTACAGAACTATAGCTTGCAACAATTCAAATCATCTCAGAGATTTTCTTAATACTTCATCTTCCATGAATTTGTCATTAAATGACTTGATTATTCAAAAAGTCAGAAAGCACATTGGTTGGAAGCCTTAGTCACATAAGATGGGACAGGCAAGAGGGAACTGAGATCTGTATGCATGGAGGGAATATTCAAGGGAGATCACTGATCCATCTAATTTTTTGGTATATCATCTTCTGGATTACCTCTGCCAATCCTCAGATTGGAAGCCTCTGGAGAGAGAAAACATGATATAACTTTATCTCTTTTTACTACTAAAAAATACCATAAAACATGGTCCATTGTCATTATCATTTATTGTATACTGTTGTATACTGTATACTATAATACAATGCATTATATTGTACTATTGTATACTACAAAGTAGTGGTGTTTACATAGGAGGTGTTCAAACAAACAAATATATACTATTCTTTTAAACATTCAGTGTTAGCATTGTTAGTTGTAGTTGCTTTGACTGATTGTTTTCTCCATGATATCAGTCCCTGGAAGACATCTACATCTAAGAGACATAATGTTTTAGGAGTAGGGAGTTCCTACAATTCAACCCTTAATCTTCTTTAATTGTCCAGTTGCCAATTTGGACATTAAGATTAATTTGGGGGCTAGAAATGCAGAACTTGGGAAATTGAATACAGGAGTATCACTCCTATGCATAGAAGAAATTGGATAAGAATAAATAAAAATTTTAAATAAATACTCCTATTACCCCCAAACCCCAAAAGATTATAGATTGAGGATCATTCTTGGGCCTTCTGTAGTTTTTAAGGAAAAATGGATAAATATGGCAAAGAGGTAAGTCTGTGATCGATACAAGTAAACATTTCCAATAATTAGAACTATTTTTAAAGTAAAATGGACTACCTTGAGAAATACTAGATTTTCTCTCCTCAGAGATCTTCACATAAAGTTTGGATAATCATGTATCTGTTGTTCCTCAGCATGTTAATAGTTTTCCAGAGTCTTTTGTTCAGGAATATCAATAGAATAGTTACATTCTACAAATAATGAATTGTTCACTTTTGTTTTTCCAGGCTGAATCTTGACTGAGGTAAAACACCCACTCAGGAGGATGAGAGAACATTTGGTTATCCAATTTGGTAGAAGTAATTTTATTTCAAATATAGAATGGATTAGATAGCTATTATAATTTCTTAAACCTCCAAAATTCTGTGACTTACTATGACATTCTACATTAAGGACCAAGGGAAAATGAATAGTATGTCACTGTGAATGACCCTGGAAGTCACCTGTCCAGTCCTTTTTTCTTGGATGAGGATAATACTCCATAGATAAGATTCAGCCCAATGTGCATACCATTCATTATTGATAGGATATACTTATTTGACTGTTATATTACAACAAACACATTAGAAATTTATTAACATGTTAAGGGCCCCAAAATGCCCCTGGGCATTTAACAGACTCTTAATGGGTCAAAGGCAAGAAAACAAGAATTTATGATTCTTTTTACATGCTTCTTCCTGGCACTTTAGACATTATTAAAATGTTCTGAAAAAAATAGAATTGTATTTTTCCTTCTTTGCTCAGCCTGTTTTCCCTTTGCACTTCACTCAGTGAGGCCCATAAAATGAGCCTGTGCAGGTTCCTATTAACTGTGGTCAGTTTTAATTTCTGTTTCTCATGCACCAGAACAATGCTGATGTGTTGGGTTCCCAACACTGTGAGGAAAATGCCACAAAACATTTTTTTTTTTGATTTGTTGGATTAAATTAAAATGCTGCCTGCAATTTCAATAGCAAAATTTAATTCAACTGCTTTATTGCAAAGGGGCCAAATTCCACACCCCCCCCCAACACACACACACACACACACACACACACACACACATATTCCTCTGGTCTTAACAACCCATCACCAGTATCCACAAAAGTGCCACGGATGAGACAAGGAAGATGGCATGGTATATGGTATTTGGTTCTTACTAATTATTATGTTTCCCTCCCATCTCCATTCCATTGATAAACAAATAATTTTGGAGCTGACTTTCACTCAGTTTATCTATGAAGAAAGGATAACTAACTGGAGTCTAATCTCCTAGAACCAGCAAATACCTTTTATATACAAAGCCAACCAAATTCACAATCATATGTTATATTGAGTTTCCATGAATTCATTTCTAGTCATTTGCCCTCCTGACATTATCTGTCATCTTGATGTGGTCATCTTTCAATCCTGAGTCTGGTCCCTACATAAACCCCGAAGGAGTCTTTGTTTCCCTAAGGCCCTGTCAAGAATGTGTGCAGTGAGAAATAAAGACAACAGGATTATGCAAGCTCCTGATAAAACACTGTGATTTTTTTTAGAGATGTAACTTAAGTTCATATTCATGAACTTAAAGAACTTTGATCTTTAGGATCATAGTATTTTAGAAGTGGAAAGGACCTTCGTACTTACAGATCACAACAGTATGTGATCTATTTTTCCCCCAATGGGACTGGTTTTATACGTTATCATATTCATGGTTTTCAAGGATCATAACTATTTTTAATTTTGTTTCTAATTTAATAAAATGGTATTCTTTTCACAGGTCTTGTTGAGAAATATTCAATACATACAATACAATACATAACAACAATGTTGACTGCCACATTCAAAAATCTCAATTCTTCTATCTTCAGGATACATAATTATGCAACAGCTAGATGCTAAGAAACATTATTTAGAACAGAGAAAATATAATTGGTGCCTTCTGGAATACAATAATAAAAATAACAATATCTGTAAATGTCTATGGAAATCATTTGAATCTGCAAAAAAAAAAGAAGTACCTATCAAATGCTTTCAAACCCTTTATTTTGTGTTTGCTGTCATCATCAATACTTAGTATTAAATTCTTTCTGTGCCCAATGATTTAATCTGTAGGAGAAAAAAAAAAATAGTGCTTTGCCAACAGCTCTTCCCAGATGAGAATTCTTGCCCATGGGGTACTATATTAGCAGTGGTGAGACATTTGCAACCAAACAGTCATTAACCAAATCGTGTAATTTCTACTGTGGTGAACAAAGTAATGCCAAACCTGCTAGCTGTCTGAATTTTTGGCTGCCTAATAAATCTTTCCTTTGTGTACAGCACTGTGAATGTTGGCTCCTGGTTCATTTTAAATCAGTCTGGCTTACATGGGATAACTAGCATTGACCCCAAAGTCTCCACTTCCAAGAATGAAACATTTGGGGAAGTGGTTTAAAAATGCTCAGGTGATCTTCACATCAGATTACTTTTTAGTTTGTTTGTTTATTTGTCTCACTTTCACATGTTTCTCAATTTACCAAGATTGCTTGGAAATGTAAACATCTAAAGATGGAGACAATGCTCTTATGATATGGTCTCAACATACTTCTGAATCTCTAGCCACCAATTTACAGTAAGATTCCAAAGTCTTAGCAAAGTTCCAAATAAACATTTCAGTCTTTTGATACATATTCCTGGATTATTAAGACTTTAACTTGCATAGAATACTTGCTTCATTCTCTTGTTCCTACAAAAGGTAAAGGATGTGTAAAAACTCCTCTATTCCTTCCATTTCTAAAGCAGACAAAAATTTAAAGTTCAAGTGATCTCTTGGAAGTGAGATCCATTTTGGGAATGTAGTCCATTCACTTTATACTGGAAGAGGTATCCCATTATAGATTAGATAGATAGATAGACAGACAGACAGATAGCTAGCTAGATAGATAGAAATTCTATTTTAATGATAATTGCAGTGAGGGTATATATGCATTTACAATTTCAGAAACCTGTACAGAAGAAAGATAATCAGAAACAAAAGGAAAAAAAATAATTCCAATGATTTGGCTACTTCTCTAATCAGTATTTTTATACATGCTTTCCTGAGGACTGTGTGCAGTCAACCACTCAAAAGCTTGGAATAACCATACTAGTGGTACAACATGGCCACTTCTTCATTTTTAAAGACTAAACTCTTGGAGCAGCTAGATGGGCCATGGATAGAACATTGTTCCTGGAGTCAGCAGAATCTGAATTCAAATCCAATACTTAACACTAGTGCTAGTATAGCAGTGTGGCCCCAGGCAAGTCACTTAACTCCACTGCCTTTCCAAAAAAAAAAAAAAAAGAAAAAGGAAAAAAAGAGAAAATTGAACACTTGTCTATGATTTATCTTATTGAATGACAAACTGCTATACCCAGGTTTGACATTTTCACTTTCTGTGGTCTTAGGCAGGGTTGCATTGGGTTAAAGAAAGATCTCAACAATAAAACAAGGATGTGCCTGAACCTTTTACATCAAGATGATCCCAAATCATTGGACCTATAGTTCCTTCTTTGAAGGCCAGCTAAGTTTGGTGGTCTCTTTGACAATGGAGACAGTCTTAAAGTACTTTGTTACCCCACCTCCTCCCAAGTCAGACCATCAAATAAATAACTCCAGTCCAAAAAGGTGCTACATACTAGCAAGTTCTAGTCAAAGAAAAAAAAAGCCCCTCCCTTAAGCTATTTTAACCTTGGCTTGGGAAGAACATGGGAAAAAAAAAGTTGGGTGTTTTTCTTTTTCTTTCTTTATATGTTCTGTCTTGTGGCGTCTTACTGCCAGAAGATATTGGAAAGCCCACAATGTGCAATGTGGAGCTTTAAAAATAAATCCTGTCATGGAGCAATCCAAGTGGCTTGCCATGAAAATGAAAGTCTCCAAGTTTGCCAAAGCTGAACAAATCTGAAATCAAGCCTACCTAACATCCATGGCAAATGTGAAAGAGGTGAGGGAAAAAAAAGCAGAAAGATTGGAAGGGGAGGGGAAGGACTCTTCAACAACACCAGAATAATGCAGAGACCAAATGGGTTGGATGAAGACCAAGAAGTGTCAAAAGGGTGTACCTCATACTAGTTATTACCATGGTAAGGGATATACTGTACCAAGGGTGGAGGATGTCTGATGAGACATGTAAATGAAGCAGAATAGTTGAGAAGAAAGAACACTGAAATGTTCATTGAAGTGAAGAGATCTGGGTTCCAATCTCAATCCTGATGTGCTTGCTTATGTGACCTAAAGCAAATCATTTAATGTTTCTGTGTTCCTGTTTCCATATCCTGGAAATGAAAAAAAAAAAAAAAATCATGAGATGACATCTAAGATACTTCTTAGCTCTATAATACTAAATCACTAAGCACTTTTTATTATGTTAGGCAATCCCCCCCACATTTTAAGGAATATTATCACCCTTGTTATTGTTGTTATTCTGCCATTTTAGTTATGTCCTACTTTATTTGGAATTTTCTTGACAGATACTGAAATGGGTTGCCATTTCCTTCTCAAGCTCATTTTACAGAGAAAACTGAAGCAAAGTGACTTGCCCAATGTTTATATAGCTAGTAAGTGCCCAAGGCCAGATTTGAACTCATGAAGATGAGTCTTCCTAACTCCATCCAGACTTGAAATTCTATCCATTGTGCCATTACTGTTGTTCTATGTCACTGATAAAAAAAAAAAAAATATATATATATATATATATATATATATATATATATATATATATATTAAAAGACTAGCTGACTTCCTCTAAATTATAAAAAAAAATTCAAGGGAAGCTTTAGAACTAGGTCGATAAATAGAACTTTATTAAAATTCTTTGCCTATTGGCTGAATGAAGAAATATAACTTAATTGATATGTCATTCCCAAGATATCATCAAAGATTTTCTATCTTTTGGACTTTATAAACCATTTGATCATTACTTAAATATTTGCAGGAAATTAGAGCCACATACAATGATCAATGGGGAAAATTGCATACCTATTTTATTCCTGGTATGAGAGCATGATACCTCTTTTTAAAGAATATTGCTACTGATTACTATTCTGTCATCTATAATATAAAACAGGGCCAAATTGACAATTTCCTGCTGAAACAAGTTTTGCCATTCCACATTCAGGGTTTTCTTCAAAACATTGGCTAAAAAAACAGATGAGTATTTAGTACAAAAATGTTTCCAAAAAGTGCAGGCCATGTCTAGTCATCTGGACAGATGATTGCTGGGTTTTTAGGTGTTTTCGCTATATTTGATTAATCCTCTCTCATGCTATCTTATAAAATCATATTTGGATAAAAAGTATAAAGGAAGCAGCAAAATTTAGAGGGGGAAAAAATAGTTGACCAGTGACCTCTGATGTGGGAAAGATTACTTTCTTTGTGAATCCCAACACCTCACTTCCCCCCTCCCCCCCAATTAATGTAATTACCCTTTAACTCACAAATTCTGGTCCCTTTGTATTCCAATTGTATTCCAATAGAAGATCCGGGCCTGTCCCAGCCCCACCTGGATCTGAGCCAACTTTGGGGCTACACCCAAAAGCCCCTCGAGCTAAATCTCCCATTATAAATGAGACACACTGGGACTCCCTCTTTGCAGAGGTCCCAAACATGCTAGCCATGTGAAGACTCTCTGTCCACTGGACCCTCTGTCCAATGCCCTCCTTATCTCTACCTTCACCTATCTCCTTACTTCCAAACCCAATAATAAACCTCTTTTATCAATCTAGCTTTTAAGCAATCTAGCAATAAATGCTTTTATAGGGGACTCATGCTGCTACTAGGCCTGATTTACTGCCATATCCTTGCGCCAAATTCAATGGGGGTGCAGGGGAGCTTTGCTTGACTTCCTGTACCCCAAACCTGCCACTAGACCTCAACTAAACCCTAATTTCACTTAGGTACCCCAAATCTAGACCTTAACATTTGGTTCCCTGATGATACGAACACCAGAAGCTAGATAATTTATCAACCAAACCAAACCCAACCTTTTCAGGGCACTCAGAACCAATTTGGGTTTAAGCTGTTCAGGCAGTATTCTTCTGGGAAGAATCTGCGTTGCTTCTTTCATCTCACTCTATCTCTAAGGTAATGGGGAGAATATCTGCATTCTGTCTCACCCTACTTGCATTTCAGGTGAAAAGGCCTCTATTGTTACCAGGAAATCTGGAACTTTGGACAAGGAAAAAGACTTTTTTTCTTTCCTTATCTTGAAGTTGACACCCAAGCCACTTGGGTCAGGCTTGGGTCGTCATTGGAGCTCTAAGCTCGGGCACAAGAGAGAGGCTACAAGGATTTGGAAAACTAAAAGTTTTTACCTGTCCACAATCTAGACACTCCCCTACCTCTAAAGTCTTTCCTCAAGCAGATGCTTTACTTGAAGAAACTCCCTCTGTCCAAATCCTTTTCCAGAGACCTTCCTTTGCATCTCAATGCATTTCTAATCTTTTTTTTTTTTTTTTTCTCTGTCACCAGGAAGCCCTGCTCTCAGGCAGGAACTCTGAGACATGAGAGGAAGTGTCTCTTTAATACCAAACCTCTCCGGCCAAGGAGACCATGCTGGGGACCCCACCCTTCTCGGGGGTCCCAGGCCAGCACTCTCTGTGATCTGTTCTGGGGAGATAACCAGAGAAACTTAAGAGGAGCTGTGTTTGAACCCTTTTCCCACTCCACTGTTAAATGCAATAGTCTCTAATGGTCAAGCTCTAGCCACGAGGAGAAAGGTCACTGAATTGGGGTAAGTTTAGAGAATGTCTCTGCCCATGACTGCTACTTCCTGGACAGGGGTAAGCGGTCTCTCCTTCAGGTCTTGTTTTCTCAGCAAGATTTGGGGGCTTAGATGAGCTACCCCGCCTTCAAGTTCCAGTGTGGAATTTCCAGAGGAGCCCTCGCCATTCGGGACACACCGCACTGGGTAAGATGGCATCTCTTCTTCCCCCACCCTCGCTCTGGCCTTTCTTCCCCCTTCTTCCATGGAGTGGGGAGTGTAGAACTTTCCACTGTAGGGAAGGCCTGTTTCTGACCTCTCTCATGTGGCTTGGAAACCTGCCATTTAAATGCTCCTATCCCGTCTCCTTCTTGAGTACTATACAGTGGGGAGATTGGAGACTCAATTTTAATCTTCTCAAATCTCTGAAAAGGTTTTCAGCAACTTTTAAAATGGAACTTTGCTAACAATCTGATCAAGTGGGCCATGCCCCTCCCAGACCTTTTACCTGGCTCTTAAAAGCCACAGCTTCCAGCCCTCAGGAAGCATGCTTGTCCCATACATTTTAAAACGGGACTCTGTTTCCCTGATTTGGTCATCCTGTGTTAAAGCAATGCCCCTCCTGTCACAGCCTTTTAACTGTAGAAGCCTCAGAATTATGCTTTTGCATGCTCACAAGGCTATCTACAAAGACAGGGGATTTTAAACTGCTCTTGGTTTTTTTTCTTATCCTCAGGGCACTACTTAAACACTTTTTCTCAATACTTGTGGAAAGATAACCTAGCTAAACCAGGCTAGGTCTGTCTCTCTCTCACTCACTTTCCTACCTAACCCTACAGACAGGAACTCTTTCATTCCTAATTTTCTCAGTTCCAAGATCTTTTGCTCTTAGCACACTCGGTTCTATTCTTTTCTGGACTGGCATACTATGTCCCTGCCAACAATTAAAGGGATTTTTTTTTCTGGGCTCCAACTCTGGCCAGGTTGCAGCTTCAAGAAAGACCTTTGGAATGATGGCTGGGGAAACAAAAGTCCAGGTCAAGGCAAATTAAATTCTTTAGAATTGAATTCTTTGGCTTCTCTCTTTCATTTCTTGACTGCAGCAAGAAATGAGTTAATGGGAGAAACTGAAGCCATCTAAAACTCAACTTCAATTCGGTGAACACCTTTAGGAAAGAAGTCTGTCTTTCCTGTTGAACTTTTCTCAAGCTTTCTAGACTTGTTCTCTGTTCAACACTACTGCTCTAGGAGCCCAAGGGCTATAGAATATGCATAGTGTCTAGAGTTAAGCTAGGAGCTATTGAAATGGAGAACACACCAACTCCTACCACACCACACCCACTCCTCCCACATCTCTCCTTCGCTACCCTGCCCTCAATGTTGGTGGCCCTCCTACAAGGCTTCCACTGAGGCAAACCTACCACATCGCCCTTCTGTAAGGGGGGGCAACTCAAATTCCCGGGCTAATTTCAGCAGCAGGCAGGCTCCGGGAGTCTTTGAAGGAAATTAGTCTGTCATAGGACGCTATGAGAATGAAATCCTGTTTTTTTGTTTTTTGTTTTTTTGTTTTTGTTTTTTGTGACAACTTTTTTGAGACGTCTAGAAATGTTACATTATAGAATAGGAAAGTTTTTGGGTTTTGCAATGAATTAGCTTCCCTCTCCTCATCCCTAGAGATTTTCCTTTAAGTTGTCTCTTAATGCAGAGACAAATACTGGGCTTGAGAAAAATGCCTCACTCTCAACACCTGAACTCCGAATAGATTAGCTGAATTTCAATCTCTCTCTCCACCCACCAACTCTCTGGACAAGTCCATCCCTTTAAAGTGTTTTTTTTTTTTTCTTTCGAATCCTGGGACTGTTAACACTTGTGCCCTCAGGAAAAGGCAATGAGCCAAAACACACCCAGCACACTTGTCTCTTTTAAAGCTGAAAAACTCAACCTAATGAAATGTAGGACCCACCCACTTCCTCAACTTTTTCCAGGTCTGAAACTCAATGTTTCTTCTACTCTGCTCCTAATACCTGTTGGTTTCCCTTTAACTCTCTAACCTGAGACTCTCAGCTCTTTTCTTCTCAGAGAAACTTCTGCCTCCGGAAAAAACACTTGGAGCAGAACCATCTCTTAATACAAATCTCTCCCAGACTTAGGCCTGTAGGTACCCTGGAAACTGTCTGAGGAGACCCCAGTCTCTGTCCTAAGTTGGAGTAGGAGGAACACTGGAGAAACTGTGTCACACCACAGGGGCTGAATTGGTCCCCGGTGTCCTGCTCCCTGGTAGGGAATTGGGGTCTGGCCCTGTTTCCCGTTTTATCCCAGGATAATCCCAACACCTCGGGCCGGTGAGCTGGGTTGGCAATGTTGAAATACTTTACATTCCCTCTAACCCCTTCCACCCCCTTCCCCCAGAAGAGTAGGGAAAGTGGGGAGAAGGCTCAGAATCTTTGCTTATTGATGAACCAACTCTTTTTTAAAAGAAAGGCAGCACTGTTAAAATATTTCTAAGAGCTTAAACTGCATTCTTTTTATTTTATTTTATTTAATAGCCTTTTATTTACAGGTTATATGTATGGGTAACTTTACAGAATTGACAATTGCCAAACCTCTTGTTCCAATTTTTCCCCTTCTTCCCCCCACCCCCTCCCCCAGATGGCAGGATGACCAGTAGATGTTAAATATATTAAAATATAAATTAGATACACAATAAGTATACATGATCAAACTGTTATTTTGCTGTACAAAAAGAATCGGATTCTGAAATATTGTACAATTATCCTGTGAAGGAAATCCAAAATGCAGGTGGGCAAAAATATAGGGATTGAAAATTCAATGTAATGGTTTTTAGTCATCTCCCAGAGTTCTTTCTCTGGGCATAGCTGGTTCAGTTCATTACTGCTCCATTAGAAATGATTTGGTTGATCTCATTGCTGAGGATGGCCAGGTCCATCAGAATTGGTCATCATATAGTATTGTTGTTGAAGTATATAATGGTCTCTTGGCCCTGCTCGTTTTACTCAGCATCCGTTTGTGTAAGTCTCTCCAGGCCTTTCTGAAATCATCCTGTTGGTCATTTCTTACAGAACAATAATATTCCATAATATTCATATACTACAATTTATTCAGCCATTCTCCAACTGATGGGCATCCACTCAGTTTCCAGTTTCTGGCCACTACAATTAAACTGCATTCTTATCTTTTTTTTTTTTTTTTTTAACTTTTATAATATTATCTATTTTATTTTATTTTATTTAATAGCCTTTATTTACAGGATATATGCATGGGTAACTTTACAGCATTAACAATTGCCAAACCTCTTGTTCTAATTTTTCACCTCTTACCTCCCTACCCCCTCCCCTAGATGGCAGGATGACCAGTAGATGTTAAATATATTAAAATATAAATTAGATACACAATAAGTATACATGCCCAAACTGTTATTTTGCTGTACAAAAAGAATCAGACTCTGAAATATTGTACAATTAGCTTGTGAAGGAAATCAAAAATGCAGGTGGGCATAAATATAGGGATTGGGAATTCAATGTAATGGTTTTTAGTCATCTCCCAGAGTTCTTTTTCTGGGCATAGCTGGTTCAGTTCATTACTGCTCCATTAGAAATGATTTGGTTGATCTCGTTGCTGAGGATGGCCAGGTCCATCAGAACTGGTCATCATATAGTATTGTTGTTGAAGTATATAATGATCTCCTGGTCCTGCTCATTTCACTCAGCATCCGTTCGTGTAAGTCTCTCCAGGCCTTTCTGAAATCATCCTGTTGGTCATTTCTTACAGCAGTAATATTCCATAATATTCATATACCACAATTTATTCAGCCATTCTCCAACTGATGGACATCCATTCAGTTTCCAGTTTTTAGCCACTACAAAAAGGGCTGCCACAAACATTCGAACTGCATTCTTATCTTGACTAGAAATCAAGGCCTCCTGTTTTCTCTGACTTCTTAGTCCACACCCTTTAATCCCGACCCCAGGAGAAATTAGCTTTCCTGGAAATTAAGAGTGAAAGGGCTAAACTCTAGGCTACTTAACACTTTTTACTATAGACAAATAATCTTTTGCTCCCAGCATTTCCTCTTACTTCTCCTTGAAAGTTAGATGGGCCATCAGCATTCTTACAGGCAGCCCACAGAAGGGAACTGGATGACACCCCGATTTTAACCTGCTCCCAAGATCTGGGTTTCAAACTTTGGATCCCCAACTGTCCTTCAGCCTGGAGAACATGGGACAACTGACTGGGAACAACTGACCAGGACAAACACCCTTAGATGCCCTGCTGCCATCCCCAAACCCTACACCTCACGCCTCACCTCTTGGCATGAAACCCCAAATCTCTAAGATCCTTGCCAGCTCCAAGCAGATAAGAGGAGACCGGCGCCCCTTTTTCCCACATGCCTTTGGAGGTGACTGCTTGAGGAGGGGATTAAGAGGAGACCTCCGAACTTTGAAAATTCTGGAAGGAGAAAATCTTCAACTCTGCCTCAATAAGAGACTTTGCCCCATGTCTTTTTTCTTAAATGAATTTAAGTTCCAACTGCTTGAGGGGGGAATGATGTGGTGAAGATTCTTTTGTGAATCCTAAGCCCCTCTAGTTAATGTAATTACCCTTTAACTCACAAATCTTAGTCCCTTTGTATTCCAATAGAAGATCTGGGCCAGTCTCAGCCCCACCTGGATCTGAGCCAACTTTGGGGCTACACCATCAAGCTACATCTCCCATTATAAAAGGGACATGCTGGGACCCCCTCTTTACAGAGGTTCCAAACATGTTAGCCAGGTGAGGACTCTCTGTCCACTGGACCCTCTGTCTGATGTCTTCCTTATTTCTACCTTTACCTATCTCACTTCCAAACCCAATAATAAACCTCTTTTATCAATCTAGCTCTCAGGCTAATAAATGCTTTCATTGGGGACTCACACTGCTACTTACTAGATGTCATTTACTGCTGTATCCTTGCATCAAATTCAATGGGGTTGCAGGGCAGCTTTGCTTAACTTCCTGTACCCCAAACCTGCCACTAGACCTCAACTAAACTCTAATTTCATTTAGGTACTCCAAATCTATACCTCAACACCTCAATTCTAAATTTGCCAATGAAGAAAGATTTTGGAAAGTCTTATCAAGTGAGAAAGACTTCAGACAAAGTTTTGGTAATAAGCTGTATCTTTGCAATCCGATTGGAGAGATAGCACATGAAAAAGTTCTACTGTACTATGTAGACAATGAGATGAGGAATGAAAGTAAAAGGAGAAGGCATAGTAATGAATTGATAGATCACTAAAATAAGTAAAAATATATTCATTCTATCTATCATCTATTTATCTGTCTGTCTGTCACCAGTCTGTCTGTTTATTAATTATCTATCATGTCCCAAAGGATTTCTATTTAGTACCAGAATGTCATGTAAGTGAATTCTCAGCACCATTCCACATGTCAAGGAATTTTCAGAGTCTACAGAAACATAACATTACTTTAGCAGATGTGAAAAAAAAAAAAAAAACAATCATTGTGCCCATTATTGCAGGTCACAAAAGAAATTGTGGAAGAAGGGGTAGAATGTGCATAGAAGGGAACTTAATCTAAATTCAATTGAATACAATTTGCCATAGCATTTACTGAATTAGATAATGTATTATTTTTCTTTAGGGAGATTTGAGAGTGGCTGATATTTATGTCAGTGGTGGGAATGGGAAACATTGCATATCTCAGTGTTACTAGGGATTTAATTAATATATACTTATTATACTAATGAATGAACTAATTAATCATTTGAAGCTTTACACAGATGCTTACATGATATTAAGCATCCTTGACATAAAGCCTGCATTTTCAAATTCTATAAATGGTGGCATCATTTTTTTTTTATCTCATCTATATTTTTGTGTTTTCCCTCTTATGTTAATTGATATTAGTTTTATAAAATTGTATGTTTCCTCTAGTATTAATATTAGTTTTTTATAAAATTGTATTTGTTACAAAAGCAGAATAAGGGCAGAGATTTTTAACTCATCCCCCATCTACATCCCCATAGGTATATAT
Source organism: Sarcophilus harrisii (assembly GCF_902635505.1). Classification (NCBI taxonomy): domain Eukaryota; kingdom Metazoa; phylum Chordata; class Mammalia; order Dasyuromorphia; family Dasyuridae; genus Sarcophilus; species Sarcophilus harrisii. The sequence continues at coordinate 166,006,864 of NC_045427.1, forward strand.
ACATTTTGCATGTACAAATTCCTGGATCTCAAACTTCAAGTACAAATTAGGCAAGCTCACATGCAAGGAGATTATGGAGATAAAAGGTATCTCATATACCTGACCCTGGGATTCCTTTTCTTCCTTCCTTGCAAGGTATGCTATCTCAGATGGATAGATTAATAAACTTCTGTGGTTAGTCAATCCAGTTTCTTGGATGGTGTGCCTATTGTGTTGTCTTCTCATAAGGTTTTGCTGCTGCTGCTGGCAAGTCCAGGAGGCATTGTTACCAACTCTAAGTTCTGTGGGAATTCTTGATGGATCTTTGAACCTTTCAAATCTAGGAAGGAAGGAAGGAAGGAAGGAAGGAAGGAAGGAACGAAGGAAGGAAGGAAGGAAGGAAGGAAGGAAAGAAGGAAGGAAGGAAAGTAAGAAAGGGAACTAAAATAGGGTGGATAAACTAGCAAAAAAAAAAAGTCCTTTCCTACCTGAGGATACCCTGATATTCAAAGAAATTTGTATAAATCAGAAAGGCAATTTAATGAATGGAAAGTTTTTTCAAAGTAAATAATAGCATATATGGGTAAATATCGAAGTAAATAAATATCTGAATATTGAAGGTAATTTTAAACATTAACATCAAGGAAATATTCAGTTTTAAAGTGACAATGACTTTAGACTAGGATAGATCTAGGCTTATGAAAGACAAAAACAAATTATTACTGACATTAGAGCAAAAACATTAGCCAATTCAGTTTTTCCTTTCCAACCTTATTGCTAAGTGTCTCCTCTAATATCTGGTCTTCTTTTTCTTATATTACCTTCCTTTAAGCTATCACTCCTATTCTTTCTTTAAATGTTACTATAAAGATTCTTCTTTCTTACATGGTATTGGGGCCATTATTGCATATTCATTAATATCAGTTGAACAAAGTCTTAAAGACTAACTTTTTTACTTTCTTCACCCCTCTCTCATATTTCAAAATTTCTTCAATGTCTACTAAAATCTATTAAAAGACTATACTATATACAAAATGCTTTGATTGTCACAATGAATAAATCTGATACAATCTTCTTCACCAGGCTTAGAATCTCTCTCATCCAATCTGGACTTTTTATTGATTGATTTTTTTTTTTATTAAATAACTTTTTATTGACAGAACCCATGCCAGGGTAATTTTTTACAACATTATCCCTTGCACTCACTTCTGTTCCGATTTTTCCCCTCCCTCCCTCCACCCTCTCCCCAAGATGGCAAGCAGTCCTATACATATTAGATAGATTATAATAGATCTTGGATACAATATATGTGTGCAGAACTGAACCATTTTCTTGTTGCTCAGGGAGAATTGGATTTAGAAGGTATAAGTAACCTGGGAAGAAGAACAAAAATGCAAGCAGTTTACATTCATTTCCTAGTGTTCTTTCTTTGGGTGTAGCTGCTTCTGTCCATCCTTGATCAATTGAAACTAAGTTAGATCTTGTCTTTGTTGAAGAAATCCACTTCCTTCAGAATACATCCTCATACAGTATCGTTGTTGAGGTATATAATGATTTCCTGGTTCTGCTCCTTTCACTCAGCATCAGTTTATGTAAGTCTCGCCAGTCCTCTCTGTATTCGTCTTGCTGGTCATTTCTTACAGAACAATAATATTCCATAACATTCATATACCACAATTTACTCAACCATTCTCCAATTGATGGGCATCCATTCATTTTCCAGCTTCTGGCCACTACAAACAGGGCTGCCACAAACATTTTGGCACATACAGGTCCCTTTCCCTTTTTTAGTACCTCTTTGGGGTATAAGCCCAACACTGCTGGATCAAAGGGTATGCACAGTTTGATAACTTTTTGGGCATAGTTCCAAATTGCTCTCCAGAATGGCTGGATGTATTCACAATTCCACCAACAATGTATCAGTGTCCCTGTTTTCCCACATCCCCTCCAACATTCTGCATTATCTTTCCCTGTCATTCTGGCCAATCTGACAGGCGTATAGTGATATCTCAGAGTTGTCTTAATTTGCATTTCTCTGATCAATAGTGATTTGGAACACTCTTCCATATGAGTAGTAATAGTTTTAATTTCATCATCTAAAAATTGTCTGTTCATATCCTTTGACCATTTATCAATTGGAGAATGGCTTGATTTCTTATAAATTAGAGTCAATTCTCTATATATTTTGGAAATGAGTCCTGTATCAGAACCTTTGACTGTAAAAATGTTTTCCCACTTTATTGTTTCCCTTCTAATCTTGCCTGCATTAGTTTTGTTTGTACAAAAACTTTTCAATTTGATATAATCAAAATTTTCAATTTTGTAGTCAATAGTGATCTCTAGTTCTTCTTTGGTCATAAATTCCTTCCTCTTCCACAGGTCTGAGAGGTAAACTATCCTATGCTCTTCCAATTTATTTATGATCTCATTCTTTATGCCTAAATCATGAACCCATTTTGACCTTATCTTGGTGTACAGTGTTAAGTGTGGGTCAATGCCTAGTTTCTGCCATACTAATTTCCAATTTTCCCAGCAATTTTTGTCAAATAATGCATTCTTATCCCAAAAACTGGGTTCTTCAAACACTAGATAATTAAAGTTATTGGCTGTTTTGTCCTTTGAACCTAACCTATTCCATTGATCAACTAGTCTATTTCTTAGCCAATACCAGATGGTTTCAGTAACCGCTACCTTATAATATAATTTTAGATCTGGTAAAGCTAGGCCGCCTTCATTTGATTTTTGTTTTTCATTAATTCCCTTGAAATTCTTGACCTTTTGTTTTCCATATGAACTTTGTTGTTATTTTTTCTAGGTCATCAAAATAGTTTTTGGGAAGTCTGATTGGTATAGCCTAAATAAATAGATTAGTTTAGGTATTTTTATCTTTATTATATTTTTCCTTAATCCAAGAGCATTTAATATTTTCAGTTATTAGATCAGACTTAATTTTTGGCAAGTGTTTTGGTTTTTCATAAAGTTTCTGATTTTCCCTTGGAATAGATTCCTAAATGTTTATACTACTTAGTTACTTTAAATGGGATTTCTCTTTGTAACTCTGACTGTTGGATTTTTTAGTGATATTAGAATGCTGATGACTTTGTGGGTTTATTTTATAAACAACTTTGTAAAATTGTGGATTATTTCTAATAACTTTTTATAGAGTCTTGGGGTTCTCTATGTCTACCATCATATCATCAGCAAAGGTGATAATTTGGTTTCCTCATTTCTATTCTTATTCCTTTAATATCTTTCTCAGTTCTTATTGCCAAATACATTTCTAATACAATTTAAAAAGTAAGGAAATAGTGGGCAACGTTGTTTCCTCCTGATCTTATTGGGAATGGTTTGCGTTTGTCCCCATTACATATGATGCTTACTACTGGTTTTAAATCGATGCTAGATTTTTAGGAAAAGTCCCTTTATTCCTATATTCTCAAGTGTTTTTTGATAGGAATGGATTTGGATTTTATAAATCTTTTTCATATATTAGAATGATCATATGGTTTTTTAGTTTGGTTATTAATATAATTATACTGATAGTTTTTCCTAATATTGAATCACCCTGCATTCCTGGTATAAATCCTACTTGATCATGGTGAATTATCCTGGGGATGATTTTCTGTAGTCTTTTTGCTAATATTTTATTTAAGATTTTAGCATCAATATTCATTAGATAGATTGCTCTATAGTTTTCTTTCTCTGTTTTCAACCTACCTGGTTTAGGTATCATACCATTCTGTGTCATAAAAGAGATTTGGTAGGACTCCCTTCATTCCCTACTTTTTTCAAATAGTTTATAAAGCTTGGGATAATTGTTCTTTGAATGTTTGATAAATTCAATGAAATCCACCTGGTCTTGGGGATTTTTTTTAGGGAGTTGATTAATAGCTTGTTCTATTTCTTTTTTCTGAAATGGGACTATTTAAGCAATTTACTTCCTCCTCTGATAATCTGGGAAGCCTATTTCTTTGGAAGTAGTCATCCTTTTGTTTAGGTTATCAAATTTATTGGCGTAAAATTGGGCAAAGTAACCCCTTATTATTTCTTTAATTTCCTCTTCATTGGTGGAAAGTTCTCCCTTTTCATTTTAAGACCTATTTCATTTCCTCTATCTTTTTCTAATCAGTTTACCTAAGTTTATTAATTTTATTTTTTTTTTCATAAAACCAACTCTTAATTTTATTTATTAGTTCAATAGTTTTTTAGTTTCAATATTATTAATTTCACCTTTTAATTTTAGAATTTCAAGTTTAGTAATTGATTGGGGGTTTTTAATTTGGTCTTTTTCTATCTTTTTAAGTTGCAAGCCCAATTCATTGACCTTCTTTTTCTCTATTTTGTTCAAGTAAGCCTCTAAGGATATAAAGTTTCCCCTTATTACTGCTTTGGCTGCATCCCTCAAATTTTGGTATGATGTCTCACTGTTGTCATTATCTTGAGTGAAGTCATTAATTGTGTCTATAATTTGCTGTTTCACCCAATCATTCTTTAAGATGAGATTATTTAGTTTCCAATTACTTTTTGATTTATTTATTGTCAGAAAAAAGAAATTAAAAACTCAGGTTAATTAGTGACAGAGCTGAGATGTGAAACTAGGTTTCTTGATTCAAAATCTAGTAATTGGATCTGACACAGAGAGAAGAATCATTATGGAACCCATGCTCTAGTACCATAACCTGATGGAGGTTGCTTTCAGGAAATGGAGATGGTCCACGATGAATCTGGACTTGGAGTAACTTTTTGTTGAATGTAGTTTTTATTGCATTGTGATCTGAAAAGAAAGCATTTACTATTTCTGCCTTCCTGCATTTAATTTTGAGGTCTTTATGTCCTAATATATGGTCAATTTTTGTGTAGGTTCCATGAGCTGCTGAGAAGAAAGTATATTCCTTTCTATCACCATTCAGTTTTCTCCAGAGATCTATCATACCTAGTCTTTCTATTATTCTAGTTATCTCTTTAATTTCTTTCTTATTTGTTTTGTGATCTGATTTATCTAAATCTGAGAGTGTAAGATTGAGGTCTCCCGCTATTATAGTTTTGCTGTCTATTTCTTCTTGTAACTTTCTTAACTTCTCCTTTAGGAAGTTAGATGCTATACCACTTGGTTTAATACTGATATTGCTTCATTGTCTATAGTACCTTTTAGCAAGATATAGTTTTCTTCCTTATCTCTTTTAATTAGATCAATTTTTGCTTTTACTTGATCTGAGATAAGGATGGCTACCCCTGCTTTTTTGACTTCACCTGAAGCATAATAGATTCTGCTCCAGCCTTTTTTCTTTACTCTGTATGTATCTCCCTGTTTTAAATGTGTTTCTTGTAAACAATATATTGTAGGGTTCTAACTTTTGATCCAGTCTGCTATCTGCCTCCTCTTTATGGGGGAGTTCATCCCATTCACATTTACGGTTAAGATTACTAATTCTGTATTTCCTGCCATCCTAATATCCCTAGATTATGCTTTTCTTTTTCTTGCCCTCCTTCCCCACTTCCTTAGTATTAAACTTATTGGTCCACTTGCATCACCCAGCTCTCCCTCTTTAGTATCCCTTCCTCCTCCCTTTGAATCCCTTCCCCTTTCTTGTACCCTTCCCTTATTATTCTTTTTCCTTTTCACTTTTCCTCTCCCACTTTTTAATGAGGTGAGAGAAGATTCTCTGTAAAACAAATGTGTCAATTATTTCATCTTTGAGCCAACTCTGATGAGAGTAAGATTCGCACAATGTACCTCCCCCTCTCTAAGTTCCCTCAGATATGATAGGTTTCATTTGCCTCATCGACGCATGAAGTTTCCCTTTTTTTATCTCCCCTTTCCCCTTTTTCTGACACTATCCCCTTTCCATTTCTACTTCCCTTTTTTATGCTATATCCGTAAAATCAAATTATACATGTGATTTTTATGTATATCCACAACAGAAATACAGTTCTCAAGAGTTCCTTTTACCTTTTTCTACTTGTCTTGAGTCCTGTTGTTGGAGATCAATTTTTTTGTTTGTCTGGTTTTTTCTTTAGAAACAGATGGAATTGCTCTGTTTCATTAAATGTCCATCTTCCATGTTAAAAAAATGCTCAGCTTAGCTGGGTAGTTTATTCTTGGCTTCATTCCAAGTTCTTTTGCCTTTCAGAATATCAAATTCCAGGCCCTTTGATCCTTTAATGTTGAGGCAGCCAGATCTTGTGTGACCCTTATTGCAGCACCTTGGTATTTGAGCTGTTTTTTCCTGGATGCTTGTAGAATTTTTTCTTTAATCTGAAAGTTCTGAAGTTTGGCCACAATATTCCTCAGAGTCTTTATTTTAGGGTCTTTTTCAGAAGGTGTTCGATGGATTCTTTCCACGCCTATTTTACCTTCCGGTTCTATTACTTCTGGGCAGTTCTCTTTAATAATTTCCTGTAAAATAGTATCTAGGCTCTTTTTGTCATCATATTTTTCAGGTAGTCCGATGATCCTTAGGTTTTCTCTCCTTGATCTATTTTCCAGGTCCATATTTTCAAGTAAATATTTGACATTTTTTTTCCAATCTTTCATTTTTTTGGTTTTGTTTGACTGATTCTTCCTGTCTCAATGAGTCAGTCATTTCTATTTGTTCAGTTCTGATTTTTAGCGTGTTATTTTCTTCATTAGCTTTTTTTACTTCTTTTTGTATATGTCCAATTGAGTTTTTAAATGAGTCATTTTGCTCTATGGAATTTTTTTCCATTTCACTAATTTTTTTTTTTTTTTTTTTTTAGTGAGTTATTTTCTTTCTCCAATTCACAAATTCTGTTTCCCTGCACTTCTTGGGAGTTTTTTACCTTTTCCAGTTCACATTTCAGGGAGTTGTTTTCTTTTTCCACTTTGTCAAATTTTTCTTTTAGTGAGTTATATGTCTTTTCTGTACTTTCTTGCATAGCTTCTCTTTCCTTTCCCCATTTTTCTTCTAGTTCTCTTTTAAGGTTTTTAATAGTCTCTTCTAGGAGAGCCTTTTGTATTGGGGACCAACAATTGTCTGGACACTGTCTGCTATTAGTCTCTTCAGGGTTGAAAAGCTGTTCTCTTTCTGATTAGAAACTATCTATTGTCCTTTTGATTTTCTTACTCATTTTGTTAAAGCCTTTAGGGTCTGCCTTCAAGGCCAGGAGGTTACCAGCTTCCTCTGCAGAGTAGTGAGAGGTATATGGACTGGTAGCTGTCCTGGTAGCTGGCTGCAAAAAGCAGCGAGGTACTGAAGTGCTCTGGGAAAGAGTTCCCCACCTGGAAGTAACTCAGGCCTGCAGGGCAGAGCTGGGAAAGTGCACTGCAAAGAACCCCTGCTGTGTGAGATAATGACTGCCTTGGGGCTAGATGCTGAGCAGTGAGAGTTTCACTATCCCAAGCCAAATCCCGCCCTGGGGCTGTGGGTATTAGCAGTTGAGCAGTGAATGGATTTGCAGGGACTGGAAGTGTCTCTGCTCCAGGAAGCACAGTCCTGTTGGGGAAGTTCTATTGCCCCAGGCTGAGACCCCCACTGTGCTGATTAGAAGCTGCCCGGCTGTGCCCCCCTGCCTTGTGCATTTGTAACTGCCCCTTCAAAAACCCCTGAACTGCAGGATGTAGTTGCAGGGCTGTGTTTCAGTCTCCTGAGTCACTTCCGGGTTTGAGTAGCTACAGCCAGTGCTAAGTTCTGGCGTTTTTTTAGAGTACCCTCTGTTCCAGGCTTTAATTTCTCTGCCAGTTTATTGCTTTGTAATCAAGGCAGAGCAGTTAGCCTATAGCAGAGTGGTCTCTATAACTTCTCTAGCCACAGAGATCACCCCCGCCCCTGGTCTGCTCAGGACACTAGCCTCTCCCTGCCTGAGCTGGTCTGTTTCTGGCCCCTCAGGACAAACCTTTCCTGGCAATCTTCCAGATTGACTTCAGCAGGTAAGTTGTATGCTTCTGATCTTCATGAATTTCAGCAGTGAAGGCTATTTCTGAGGCTGATAAAATAGTTGGTTATGAGGGGAATGAGAGGAGCTTAGAAAGTCGCCTGTGCTTTCTCTGCCATCTTGGCTCCCTTATTGATTGATTTTGGCAACTTTCTGCTTTCAGTCTTTTGCAACATTTAAAAAGTGTTCAAATAACCCCTCTGTATGCACCCACTAAACAATTTCTCTCATTTCTAATTTGATTTAATCACTTTTCCCCTAGTACAAAATTGTATTAGGTACAATTGTAAGGTTGAATAATAGCAACAACAGTAAATTAACATTTAAGACACACCTTAAGTTATTCAAATCCCCTTCCTCACAATAGGCATTTAAAGATCACCAGTGCAAGTGTTATCAGTGCCTTTTTTTTTATACTGAGGCAGTTGGGGTTAAGTGACTTACTCAGGGTCACACAGCTAAGAAGTGTTAAATGTCTGAGGCCAAATTTGAACTCAGATCCTTCTGTCTTCAGGACTAATGCTCTATCCACTGTACCCACTTAGTTGTTCTATCAGTAGCTTTCTTTTTTTTTTCAGGATTGAAAAAATCAAGTAATAAAAATGTTATATGACTCACATAGAGCCACATAGCTAGGGTCAGCTGGGATTCAAACACAGGCCTTTTCTAGCTTCAAGATTGTATTGAGTGCATGGTTATTAATATGGTTTTATTATTATAGTGGTTGTCTATTCTTTGAAAAGAAAGACCTTTCTACTTATGGTTTTTGTGGTATATTGTAGAAGAATGAGCAGGAAAAGAGATGACTTAAATAAAGTAAAAACATTTTAGGCAACTTGGATGAAGTTGTAAAGTAGATCAGAAGTTGAATTTCATGAAGATAACATTAAAAAACAAATTGACAGAAATTTAGAAAAACCTGGAAAATAATTTCATTTTATTTTTGGATTGAATAAGGAAAAGTATCAAAGACAACAATGAAAGAGAATTCAAAAGATTTAAGGATCATTATAGAGAAGAAAGAAGGTTTCGAGAATAGTGAAGTAATCACAAAAGGGTTGAAGGAAAGATAGTTGGCAAGGAAAGATAATTTAGGAAACGTAAATGGGATAAGTTGAGACTGAAACAAATTAAGAAAGATATTTGTTGCATGGGGGGAAATTTTGAAAAAGACAGGATATTGACTCAAGGAGGAAAATTGAACTCATAGGTATTCCTGAGACGTGGTGGGATGAAACAATATCTGGAATATGGTACTGGATGGACATACATGTCACTAATAAAAGTTGGTGAAGTGAGTAAAGTAAAGATTGTAGATTAGTATAATATGCTCATTTGAGAAAAATCCAAGAGCCAGAAGAAAATCATGAAGGAAAATATTTGGATGGAACATCAATAATATGTGTGTGTGTGTCTGTGTGTGTGTGTGTGTGAGAGAGAGAGAGAGAGAGAGAGAGAGAGAGAGAGAGTATCACTTGAATATAAAGACAAATAGATTTTGTCTTTGGAATTTGGGATACAGATGTGGAATCATGGATAAACCAGGACAATGATGATGGAGTACTTCATTTATCATTTATCATTCATCAAGATATCTGTAGAAATTCTCTCTGTGTCTCTGTGTCTATCTCTGTCTCTCTGTTTCTCTCTTTCTCTCTATTTCTCTTTGTGTCTCTCTCTTTCACACAAACATACACACAGAGCAATTAATAAGCTCATAACTTTTTTGATTTGTTTTAGTGTTAATTTCATTTCATCATCCAAAAGGTGGATAAATCAATAAAAGGAAATTCTATTCTGAATCTGATAAGAACAACATTAATAAGAAGTCCTATGTTTGAAAAGTTTTCCAAATATTATTTCATTTTATCCTCAAAACAACCCTAGAATGTATTTGCTTTTGTTATTCCCATTTTATAGATAGGAAAATGAAGCTTCTTTAGGGTCATATAACTAGTAAATACCTGAAGTTAGATTTGAACAGAGGCTTTTCTGACAAAAATTGTTATGATCTATATGTATCACTGTAGAGGGCCATAGATAGTGGCAGGGAGCTCTAAATAAGGTATAAGGCCCTTTAACCCAGAGGGAACTTGCTAACAATGCCTTGTTTGGCTCTCCATCTCTTTTAAGAGTTCTTGGCTTTCCTGAGAAGTCAGGGAGAGCATGACCACCCCCACCCCCCCTTTGGTGTTCTCCCCCTTTCTGAGAAGTTAGGGAGGGCATGACCACCTGTGTTCTACTTGAAGCAAGGGATACTTACAGTAAAGAGAGGCATTTATATATCAATAGCAGAGTGCTTATAGTTAACACATGCTCAGTGTGCTGTAGTGATGTAATCCTACGAAGGTATTTAAGGGCCAGAGGACTTGAAATAAATGGACTCCATCTTTGACCATCCTCATGAGTCTTCTGCCTTCATCACTTCTCCACTAAGACCAAGGACGTGGCCTGGTTCTGAGGTCCTTCAGAGAGCTAGTCTGGACACTATATTTTGGCACCCCAGCATGGGGGCTCTAGAAAGCAATGATACTTTTTGTCACTCCAACTTGGGGGCTCTAGAAAACATGCTACATATTACTTATCTGTTTCTCATCTAAAAATTGGTTGCTAGGATGGAAATAATGGAAGCCATGGGATTAAAGGGGAAGTGTCATTCCTTTATAACTATCTTAAGATTGCAGAAGGACAAATACCCTGATATTCAGAAAAGGGAATATAAGAGTCTGTAAACTATGGGCCAGTGAGTTTGACTTGAATTCCTAGGAAAATTCCAGAACAGAGTATTAAAGAAACATCTGGTGAACTCTTAGAAATAGAGGCAGCAATTACAAAGTTATAGCAAAATTTCATTAAGAACAGGTCATGGCAAACCAAGGTAAATTCATTTTTGTACAGAGTTACTAAACTAATAGATGAAGGGAACATGGTAATTATGGTTTACTTAGTTTACAACAAAAATTTAAATACTGTAATTTATACTATTCTTGTGGGAAAGAGAAAAAATATGGTTTAGATGATAATGCAATTAGATGAATTCAGAACAGCATGGGTAGATATATTCAGAAAATGGTTAATGGTTCAATGTAAACATAATAGATCTGCTTCAGTGAAATATGGCAGGTATTTGTACTATGCAAAATCTTTTTCATTGGCTTGGATAAACATATAGATGGCATGCAATATCACATTTGCAAGTAACCTTATTTGTCCTTCATTCTCAAAGAGAATCAATGACAGGTAGGTAAAGTCTTGACTTGCAAGTGACTTGGATTTCTATTAAATTGAGTTATGCAAAGTCATTAGCCTTGCTTTCTTCTCCAGAATCTTCAGAGTCCAGTGGAAAGACATAGGTCAGAACAACTGGTGATGATTTCAGTTACATTGGGAGATCATGACCTTTTTAAGCTAAGATCATTCCTGAATCTCAGTTTTATCTGAAGCAACACTAACGTAAAGCTAGGAGTGATAGATAATAGGAGATAGCAGAGTGTAGATCCAAAGGATGCTGACTACTTAGAGCTTTGGGAGAAATATTTTAAAATATTCAATCAGCTGGGATCTTGGCTCTGGGCTCTGTCTCTGGGTCCAATCTCTTCCCTGTAAGTTCCAGTGTGAAGTGCAGACTCTTCAGGCTCCATCTACTACCTCCACCTCAGCCACAGCCACCTGATTCTGCTTCTTCCTGATCTTCCCTGGACTATGGACAACCACAAGCAAACTTTTATTGCCATCAAGCTCAATAGCATCTAGCGGGGCCTGGTTGGGAACATCATTAAATGTTTTGAGCAGAAGGGATTCCTGCTCCTGGTCATGAAGTTCCTTAGAGCTTCAGAGGAACAACTGAAACAACACTATGCTGACCTGAAGGACAGGCCATTTTTCTCCCTGGATTTGTGAAGTACATGAACTCAAGGCCTGTTATAGCCATGGAATGGCTTGAATGTGGTGAAGACAGGCAGAGTGATGCTAGGGAAGACCAACCCAGCTGATTCCAAGCCAGGCACCATAAGTGGGGACGTCTGCATTCAGGCTGGCAAGAACATCATTCACCACAGTGATTATGTAAAAAGTGCTGAGATTAGTCTGACATTTAAGCCTGATAGCTGGTTGACTATAAGTCTTGTACTCATGACTGGGTCTATGAATAAGGATTTTAAAAGTGGTTCTGGATTGGACTCACTCTTTTTAGTAACTGTGGTATGCTTATGATTGTCTTCATCATTAACTCTGTGTGTGTGTGTGTGTGTGTGTGTGTGTGTAGCTCCATTCTTGAATACATGTATAACATGTATTCATGACCAGGAAACTGAAAGGAATTGGAACTATCATTTTCTTAAATACTCTGATCCCATTCAATAAAGCCTTGGAAATTAAAAAAAAAAAATCTATCAATAATTTTTGTTTTATATTACCTACATTTCCATATATATCTTTTTCCTGTGGAGCCAATCTTCATATTAATAAATAAATAACCAATACATTAAAATACTCTAATATTGTCTGTAGTGATCCATTTTCATGTGTGTCCTGGTAAATACTTAACAATTAGTGCTCTGAAAATGTATGACATATTTTAAGATTTAATCAGCATTATATATATATTTTTAAATCACTTCTTTAAGTCTACACAATCAAAAAATTAAGTTCTGATTAATATTTGTCCATTTCACATACACATAATAATATCAAATAACCAGCTTTTACAAAGCTGGTAAACTGATTTTTGCACATCATTGTCACAACCAGTAGTCTCCTTCTCTGAAAGTTGCCTTCTAATATTTGAAGATTGAAGATCTGAAGATGTGAAGGGGGTACTTTGGTCATTTTGCCAGTAAAAATTCAGGTTTTTATAATTTTTCATAAGCCATTTTCAATTGGTTTGTCATTGCTCTTTCCATTTAGATTGTTGTATTCATTGCTTATACTGATTTTTCTACTTCTGCTTATTTTACTTTCTATCAGTTCAATGTTTTCCTATGCTTCATGGAATTCATCATAGTAGCCACTTCTTATATAACCACAATATTCCATTACATTTATGCATCACAACTTGTTTAACCATTCCTCTACCAATAAATATGTGTTTTGTTTCCTTTTCTTTGCTACTAAAAAAATGCTACAATAAACATTTTGATATATGTGAGTGTTTTATCATTTATATCACTTTAATATATATTTACTTGTAATATGTATAGGTGGAGGAATAGAAATATTAAGTAATTTTCTTTGATTTTTTTTTTGTAAATTGCTTTCCAGAGTAGGTAGAGCAATTCATAGTTTCTCCAATATAGAATTAGCATGCCTTGCTTTTAATACTGACTCTTCCCCTTTTTTGTCATTTGCCAATTTGTTGAAAATAAGAAGAAACCTCAGAGTTGTTTTGTTTTAAAATTCCCATAATATTAATGAATTAAAGCACTCTGTGATATGTATTAATGCTTTATGCTTCTTCTTTTTAAAATTGCTTATCAGTTGGGAGATGGTTTTCATTCTTATTCATTAACATTTGTTGACTACATTACTTAAATAGCAAACATTTATCCCAGTTATTTGCTAAAAAATATTTTCCCAATTGATTCCTTCTCTTCTTATTCTAGTTGCATCAATGTTGTTTGCATAAAACTTTTAAATTTTATATAATCAAAATTAGCAACAAAAATACATTTATTTATTATTAGTTTGTGCAGCTAAATAATTATGGGACTTTCATAGTGAACATTTTTGGCTTGATAGTGTGTAACAAAAAAGCACTTTAATACTTAGTATTTATGTGGTACTTTAATATATGTTTTAATAAAATATTTTATATTTGTTGTCTCATTTGAACCTCATAATAACCCGTGAATTCAGCACTATTATTATCCCCATTTTGCATCTGAGGAAACTTGCCCAGGATCACATAGTAAATAGATCTCTGAGGTAGAATTTGAATTAAAATCTTCCCAACTCTAAGTACTACCCTCCATCTACTTGGCCAATTATATCTTTAATAGGTACAAAGGTAAACCCTTAGATTTGAATACAAAAATCAACTTCACAAATTCAAGATGGAAGAGAAATGTTTAGAAATTGTTCTGAAGAATATCTCCTGGTTTGGGGTGAATTAGAAGCTACAAAGGAGTTGGCAATGTGAATTTACAGACAAAAATGGGGATGAGAACTTGGATTACAGTGAAAAATATAACTGCTAGGAATAGGGAGGCAATAGATCCATTGTTTCCTTCCCTTTTCTGAAGTATTGTGTTCATTTTGATTATCATATTTTAATAAGGATATTGATAAGCTAAAGAATATTGAGGACTATCAAACCTGGTTCATTAGAAGAGGGAAGAGATGGAAAGATATACTGGGAAATGTAGAGGTGTGAAAACAAAATTTACAAATTAATATTGAAAATTATCACAATGTTCTAAGCAGTTTAGGTCCTTTTGTATCTAAACTTTAGCAAAAATGGCTGAAAGACCTTGATTGTTTGTCATATGAAGATCACATGAAAAAACAATAACCTAGAAGAGAAGATTCTTAGCAGAGATAACAACTTTCTTCAATTATATAAACTGTCATGTATGGAGAGATAAGATATTACACTTGGCAGAAATAAGAAGCAATGGGGAGAGGTTACAATGAATAAGATTTAGGTGCTATGTTAGGAAAACTTCCTTTTCATCAGAGCTGTCCAAAGTAGAATGATTTGCCTTAAGGAGATGAGTTCTCCCATCTTGGATGTCTCCAAGGAAAGTTTAAATGACTACTTATTAGGTATATTATAGTGAAGGTTCTTTTGTGTATGTGTTGGAATAGATAGCCACAGGTTTATTTCAACTCTCAAATTCTGAGATTTAGGAATTTTGCCTTTTTGTGTGCTCCTTAACTCTTTTCCCATAATGTCTTTTATAAAATCTTCATCTGAAATGGCATTCTACTTCCCACCTTAAATTCTTCATACAAACTGTATTTACTGTCTGGAATAATGCTCTCTCTTATCTTCTCTGAGAATCCCTCTGTTTCTTCAAAGCACAACACCATTATTAACTCCCTATTTTCCTCTTCCTGATGGAATTTCATGGAAAGTGAAAAGTGCACTTTGATCTTTCCTTTATGTTGTTCAAATTTAGATATTAAAAATAAGTAAATGATGATTTGAAATTTTCAATTTATATTTATTTTCTTGTCATGTACATTCATCTCCAGGATTATATTAGTTGCCCCTTTACTGCCTGGCTTCCTCAAGACCAGGAGTTGAAAAATACCATGTGAATATTTACTTGCTGGTCCAAAGTGACAGCTTTGAAGTTGTCATGCACTATCAAGTTAATAATGTGCACTGTGAAAGGCCTGTAATTATGTAGTTACACAAAATGCTCTAACGGAGCACATATAACCATCTATTGTGCAAATATGCATGAGAAAAAAATTTAAATCCCTATTATTTACTTTGTGGATTGCAAGGACTCCCTATATAGGAAGGAAAAAAAGTAATGTGGGGGAAATTTATAAATAAGCTTTTAAGGGAAGTAAAGAAAGCTGTTATCTTTTGAATTATTTACATTGACACTACACAAAGCTTTACAATCACTTGGTGAGGCATTATTCTATAATATCTATTGATCTGATATGGTAAACTTATTATAATCTGTATTACATATCAAAAATATCTTCATTTCAGATTTTTAGATGTAAATATTAATCATCTTAATATTAGTCATTCTAATATTCACTGGCTCCATGATTACCCCCTTTCTACTCATAAATCTTTCTCTTGAACACTAAACTCTGAAGCAATCAGAGTCAAAGGGTAGGGGTGGGGGTGGGAGGAATTGGGCCAAGAGCAGTTGAGAAGACAAATTTGACAGCACATGTATAAAAACTAAACATATGGCATAAACATTGCCTTGGCAAGTGCATTCTAGAAAGAAAACCATAACAAATTTTCGGAACTAGAGAAGGCCAGGCACCCAATGTGCCCATTAGAGACTCCACAAGATAATTATCAGCAATTCTTGAGTACCAGATACCAATCACTACAAAATTGGTATTCCTGGTCCTTATTTGTAAGTTTCCCACAATATAAAAACCTGGAAAAGAGGTATTTATTTCATCTGGATAGTACCACTGAGACAATTTTTTTTTTTTGCAAGAATTTCTAAAAACAAGGACCTATGGAAATCTATGGCAGCATATATATTTAGTAAGGAGAAATGATTTTTTTTGGTGGTACTTCTCCATGATCCTTACTATAAGTTTGTAAAAGTATTTTAAAAAGAACTCATGCAAAATCATTTAGGAATAATCTCAGTTTCAAAATTCATATTGTAAATTATTCCTATTACAAATAGTAATATCACTAATGTCAAGACCTACCTTAGGTCTTGTTTGAAATCATTGAGATCCTCTAGGAAGATTCAATTTCTCAGCAGGATCTCTGGTACATTTGGTTGTCAATGATAGAAAATATGTTGGTTTTTATCTGAAATTTTGAAAGTTATAATGGTGAAAGAATTAGAAAAGAAAATTTAAAATAAAGTATCAAAATAAAATTTTATAAATCCAAAAAATGTAATTATCATTGGGTTCAATTTAGAAGCCCAAGATAAAATATAAAGTTCAATCAAATTAGTATAAAAAATATAAAGATATACTCATATACTTCACAAAGAGGTTGAAACTTTATTTTAGTTTAGATTAGATTTGGTTTAGATTAAAAAACCATAGAGGTTCAAGGTGGCCTTATAATAATTCATTGATACTTGATCCATAGTATCCTTTTTAAAATTAGAAATAATAGAACTGAAATACAAACCTCATGAGATGGATTGGATGAAAATGTATTGTTTTCTTCTTCTTTGGTTTTATTGTAAGGAACACAACAGGGGCTGAATAGCCTCTGACCTTATATGTTATTTTTATTCATAGTTTTATGTAATATTTCTGGGAACTGAATCATATTTACTACTTGTACTGATAACTGATATCTCCCAGAACAAGATTTTATCTTTCCTTCAGGATTCAGTGAGTACTACTGAGAATTTGGAAGTTATTTTTCTAATGATCTAAACTCATTTTGATTTATTTTTTTCCCAGTATAATTCACAGAGATTAGTGCTCTGGTTCAATTAATCAATACACAGCAACTAGCTTTTACAGAAACTTATTTACTGGGAGAGGAAGGAAGGGAGTAGCAAGAGCTCAAAATACAAAATATCCATGTTCTCCAGCTAGAGACACACTCTTCCCTATCCCATTTTTGTATCTGGGAGTGTAACCTCAAACTTAATGGTATTGCAACAAAGCATTCATTCTTCACTCCTACTCACCTCCCCAACTATGATACAACAAATGAACAATTCAGTCTGTCTCAGATCCCGACAATCCACTGCTGCAGTAGATTAAGTAGGTCACTTGGGGCTTCAATTTTCCCCCAAGATCTGCTATCTAAAAATTTGGCATGAATTACAATGTTTGGACCAATGGTATTATCCAAAATTTTAAAAGCTCACAAATTGTAGTCTAGTCTGTTCTGTCTTTATTACTTCTTCACCTAAGGCAGAAATGCATAGACACAACAGAGGCAGGCTGAAGTTACAGAATAACTGTTTGCTCCTGGCTTCATGCCCACACAGGTGGGGAGAGTAAGTCACTGTAGTGAGTTCTCTCTCCCCAATCTGAGACCTGCAGCATGCTTGGCCCATCTAGCAAGAAAGAAAGGAAGACTTACAGAATAGAGAGAGACAGAGATAGAGATAAAGAGACAGACACAGACACAGAAACAAATACAAAAAGAGACAGAGGTAGATGAAAGCATTTTCTTTGGTTGCTCAGCTCTGGTTCAGCAGCCAACCCCCCAAAATAATTTAATATTATGAAATAATGTGTGTATGTATAACACAGATAAATATAAAGATATATCAATATACATATATGTAAAGGTGAATAACATCTCGAGATGATTTAAATTGAAAAAAATATATATAGAAATAGGTTCAAGATGTCTTCATTAATTCTTTGTCCATAATGTTCTTGTAAAAAGATTTTAGGAATAGTTAGAAAAGCACAAACTCCTTGAAGGGATTACACTAAGCAAACAGAACAATAATATTAGTAATAATAACAATTATACAATATCTGAATATGCTTTGAAAGGGAAAGCAGAACATTCTGATGCAAATTTTTGTATTTCTCAGAAGCAAACTCATCAACCCTCCTCGCATAGTTTGTCAGTAGACAGAGCAGGTTATATGTTTCAAGGAAGGAGCTCTCATTGGCCAATGTCATTACATTGCTATATTTAGCAAGACAGCATAGTGACAAATAGTCTAATTGCCAAGCTACATTTGAGAAACGGAAGGGAGGAAGGAAGGAAGGAAGGAAGAAAGGAAGGAAGGAAGGAACAGAAAAGAAAGAAAACATTTTCTTATGATATAATTAAGTATATTCTTTTCAATTTAGCCTCACGTCTCTGGAACATCTATCCTCAATCTACTTGTTAAAACACAATTCTGTAAATTGTCTTCTTCCCCTAACTTATTTGTTAGCTAGATTTAGTCAATAAACATTTATTCAGTGCCAACTATGTGCCAGGAACTGTGCTAAATACTGGGAAAAAAGAAAAGCAAAAATATCCCCTACTGTTAAGGAACTTACTGTAATAGATTAGACAGCATGCAAACAATTATAGTATGTACAAACAAGCCATATACAGAATTAAATAGAGATAATCAATAAAGGGAAAATAATAGAATGAAAGTTAAATGGGAAAGGCTTCTATAAAAGGTAGAATTTCAGGTAGGACTTAGATAGCTAATTTGAAAATATTGTTTAGTCATGCTATAAATATAGCATTTACATATAATGGAGTTTCTGAATTAAATAAGTCTAGAGTCTAAGATTTATCCTTCTGGTGTATTTAATAGAAGCTCAGATCTTCAGTTTAAGCAAATATTTCTAGATATGTCACATTTCTATTTCTGTGATACTTCATCATCAAAATTCTTTTGCCCAACAGAGTAGTTGTATCCCCAAAGAAACCTGAGAACAACTTCAAGGGATTCAGGAACTGAAAGTAATCAAAATCTATGGGAAGGATCAATATAAGACTGGCACCTTCCAGCAGAGCCAACTTCAGTAAATCAAGCAAAATACAACTCCATTGCACACCAGCCTTATTTTCTCAAAAAATTCACTGAAACAATCTCCTGGATTTTAAAAATTTAGCCAGTGCTTTCCCTTTTGTCCTTTCCTCTAAATAGCTGGTGAGGAAAGGAGTAGTCCCTAGCTACAAGCATACAGAAACTTGCTACTTAAAAATCTTTCAGTTTCTATTTGGGTAACTTGATTATTCTTTGACTGTTTTAATAAATCACATGGCCAGTGAATTTTGAATCCTATGAATTAGGATTGTGACTTTACATGGATCCACAAGATAGGATCCCAATACTATATGTTAGAAGAATTTATTATTTTTGATAATCAATGGGCATACTCCAGATCTTATTTTTGGACTTTATTGGACCTGGGAGCCTATTCAGCCACACCCTAGTATGAGAACTAAACCCAAGTGGTAGGGAATAGTGGGAGGAGGCTACTCTTAGCACCATCTAGTGTCAATAAAATATACTACAATCTTCTCAATTGGTTAAGTAATTGCCTAATCATATGATAGCTTGGGATGCTCTATAATAGCATATCACAGAGGAAAGACCCTGGGACAGATCTATAAACTGAGCATTCCTAAATCCAATATCACTCATGTTTTTAAAATTAAAAACTAAGAAAAGAAGATAACTTAATATATAATTATAGAGATAGAGATGTAGATAGATAACAATCTAGAATCCTTATCTATAGGATATTATATTAATCATATATTATTCAATATTATATATTGCATGTTGTATTGTGTTAGGTTAGATATCATATAATATTATATAACAATAAATAATTATGTTATTATATTACATTTAATGCCTTCTATTATTTATATATTATTCATTATATTTTCATTTGTTCTCACCAATCCAGCATTAATAAATGGACTTAACAGAATAACTAAGTGGATCCTCTGATGATTCCTCTGAGAAATTGTTCATCTTAAAGTAAATTAGAGGTTTTGAATATTAGAAAGTTTTTCACTTGTGATGATTATAACCCAATTGAAAACTCTAATTCAAAGAGCTGAATAAGTTTTCTTTTCTATAGCTCCTACAAATCATAAAATTGAAGAACTATAGACATAAAAGGTAATTTACACATCATTCAATTTAACTCTTATATTTTATAGATAAAGAAACTAAATCCTAGAAAGCTTAAATGACTTGACCAAGGTCAAATATACAATGCTACCGCTCTTGTACTTTGAACGAAATATATCCAAACTTTACCCCAATCCTTTTCTTTAATCATGTTAAGTATTTCTCAAGACAAATCAGGAAATAACTCATCTGCTTTCTTGATTTTCCTGGGGAGTCAGAGGAGAAATATCAGAGATAACTCTTGAGCTGTCTTTGAACCTCAGGTCCAATTTATATAACATATAGCACATTTGACCATTGATGTGGCCTTTAGTTCTCCAAAACTGGGTAAATTATTCCTGAGCTAAAACCCTTACAGAATTCAATTCATTTTGCCGTGCTGAGAAATGCTACTGAAACTCTGAAAGGCAGATCCTTTAATAATACCTTCACACTTTGGCTTTACATAAAATAATGATCTTATACTCATTACATACCACAGCAGAAGGACACACTCTCAAGCTGAAATTTAGTTATTGGCAATGTGAATATTTAATTTTCATTGATTTTGCTTTACTTTCATGATGTCAAACATGTTTAATAAAAATGCTGAAATTAAATTTTTAAAAAGAAATTCATTTAGTGATTAACTAAATCCTACTAATCAGGGCTAAAAATTCATATTTAGCTCTCAGGAGTTAGTTTCTTTATGACCTTCATAATATCATGTCATTTTCCTGGAATAATTTTACTGTATGTAATAGACTTGTATGACTATGAATCATAGAAGCTACTGTCTCTGAAAATCACATTCAGGGAAATGAAGATATATGGTAGAGTTAAGGAGGTTGAAACACATTACAAACAGGGAATTGTGAAGGAGAGTCAGATTGTGATATGTGTTGCCCATGCATGTTAAGTATATGTAAATGGATAGTCTAAATATAGTTTATTATGGGAGACCCTGCTAGCTAGGGAATCTCTAGATTCTCTGGAAATTTTACTTTTCTCATAGGGTGATTCTTGACTCCTTACTTGAGAAGAGTATCATAATGGGATATGATATGTATCAAGAAATACTTCATGTACAAGATGGTAATTGAACTGTATCTTGAAAAAGGACCAAGATACTAAGAGGTAAATGAAGAGAGTGTGAATTACAGGCTTTAGGGAATGGCTAATAGAAAAGCCCTAAATTAGGAAATGGTGTGTAATATATGAAGAAAAAAAGAGAGGGAGACCATTTTAGTTTGATTGTATAGTACAATTACAGATTGAAACACCTTTATGATTTAGTTTGAAGTCTTCAATAGTTTTTTTGGAAATATTCTGAAAAAAGCATCATCTGGGAATAAAATTGACCACATTGTTTAAGACTCTGTTTCCCATCTTTGTGCCTTTGCGTAGTGGAAAACTCCCTCTCATCCCTAACTCATAGAATGCCTATTTTCATTCAGCAGGCAAATTGTATTTCACCAAGAAGAATTTCTCAGTCTAAACACACACACACACACACACACACACACACACACACACACACAAGACCATCATACTCATTCCCAAGCTATTTTATGTTTGCTTGCATTTATTTTCTTCATATTTATTCTGTATATACTTATATATGGACATCACCAACTGAGGATAAAGCCTTAAGAATAAGGATTTTCTTGTAATTTGAGTCTTGCTTATCTTATAGTAAGTAGATGTTTAATATCTGCTTATTAATAAATCTTTGAAATTTAGCTCAGCTGGTTCTCAAAAGATAGACATACAGTCCAATCCTAGATATTATTTGAGGCTTTACCATCTTGATAAGATTTTCCATAATTTAAGTTGTTCTTGTCTAGACTTTGAGAACATACAATCTCTATAGTTAACTATACACACACACACACACACACATATATATACCATACAGAGAGACATATGTGTATATATATATATATATATATATATATATATATACATAAATATATACCCACATTTGTGCATATATATATATATATATATATATATACACACACACACAGAGGTAATAGATACATAATACATTACATTACATGTATTTGCACACAACACACATATATGCATATGCATATGTACTATTCATATGTGCATATACAAACTATATTGCCAGATACTTTATAGCTATGTGAGGCTGGTACTATTATTATTATCTCCATTTTACAGCTGAAGAAATCAAAGTAAACAGAAGTTAAATGACACATACAATCATATAGCTAGTGTCTAAGGAGAGATTCAAATCCATGTCTTGAGATACTTATGTGTATTTATATAGATAGATAGATATAGGTGTATGTATATATACACTATGCACTTGCATAGTGTATATATCTGTGCCTTTACACAACTGTATCCCTATATAGGGATACAGTTGTGTAAAGGCACAGATGTATGTATACCTATATGTTCATATAATCCCCCGTATGTGTATATAAAAGAAAAACCACAAGGGTTAGTGGAAAGAAAGCTAGCTTCAAACAGGAAGTTCAAGTCCTGCCTTAGACAAGTCACTCAGCCACTCAGTTCTTCAGACAACTCTCCAAGATCATAAATTGCAGAGAGGATGATCATTATCATTCATGTTTTTCTCTTCAGTAAATCCCTACATCAATAAATTTACAAATCTAATCCAAAAAGAAGGGTGCATGTGTGTGTTTCTGTGTATGCATGCATCCCCAAGTGCATTTAATATGACTGTTTTCTTAGCTGATTAAAGCAAGGTTCTGAGCTCTCCTGTGCTTTTAGGAGTATAAGGAACTTCTGGTGTAGAAAATTCTGTTCACCAAAAAAGACTGCAAATCAGCAACTCATTTGCAACTGGGACATTAAGAATGTTAAGGGATTTAATCATCAGTATATGTCAGATACAGGCATTCCTGACTTTCAAAACCAACTTTCACTACTTCTAAATTAACCTTGGCTCAGTGTTACAGAAAGGCTTCAGATCTTAACTCCAGCACTTCCCAGCTGTGTGACCCTGGGCAAATAATTCACTTAACCTTTCTAAGCTTTAGTGAGTTCATCTGAAAGAAGAGAACAAAAATATATGTAATATCTACCTCAAAAATCTTGGTGTGGAACTCCTTTATAAACCTTAATCTGCTCTATGTTGCTGTGGAGGCATTTCTGTCTCTCTGTGACCCCATTTTTTTTTTCTTGGCAAAGAAACTGGAATGGTTTAGCATTTCCTTCTCCAGCTTATTTAATACGTGAGGAAACTGAGGCAAATAGGATCAAATGGTTTGCCCTAAGTCACATACCTAGTTTTGAAGGCTGGATTTGAATTTGTCTTCCTTACTTCAAGATCTCTATAAGTGCATCATCTAGTTGCTAATATGCTATTTAAATTTTAGTTATTAATGTTGTTCTAAATTGTCCATCAACCGTGTTTATTCCTCCTTCAATATTCAGACTCTAATCTGCCAATAGTTTAGAAGATGATCTACCTGAATTCTGTGACCAAAAAGGGCAAAAGTGGGGCACAAATTACTGTGGAGAGTTTTCAACCTGAAATTGGTAGAATAATTTAGTAGGATCTTCTAGGGTTTGTGTTCTATGCTAAAAACCAGTTAAGAATTTGAGAACCGAAAGTCAATACCATACCATAATGAGGGATCATATTAAGATTAGGATTAAATTAGGATTTTTATTAATGAGTTTACCTTCTACTTACTATGGCAGGTGTCATCTAACTCCTTCAGGTCTCAATTTCATGATTTCCAGAGTGAGGAGGAAGAGATGCTTCCTTAGATGGCTTCTAAGGATCTTTCTAGCTCTAAATAAACACATATGTGTGTCTCTATGTGGGTATACATACACATATATGTTGCTATATATGTGCATTATGACATGCCTATTTAATGCATATTGTACTATATATGCAGACATATATTTCTCCATGTACATCATGTGTGTATTCCACACCCAGTTTTTTTTAAGCTCTCCACATTGCTTTCCTTTATGAATACAGACAGGTAATCATTATACTATACCTTGTCTATTCATGTTAAAAGAAAGGAAAAAAAAAATCCCTGAAGTATCTATATAATATCTTCTCTTCTCTCTAGCTTACAGCCCTCTTCACATATGTAGAGAGCAAAGGGTAGGAGTGTTCATATAGAGGAGTGAGAATAAGAGAATTACATACAAATGTAATTTATGCATAGAGCCATGTGGAAAAGTCCCTTTTCCTCTTTTACACATAAATAACATATAAATCCTTAAGAATTATGCAAAGAAAATCCTTGCTAGATGATTTTATTACAACCAGAAGACATAGATTCTTTGTATACATTCAAACATGTATTATGATATTTGCACCAAGAGGGAGACCTGTAGAGGTTTCAAATAGGTTATAGGAAATATAAGCATGAACCAGCTTTGAAATTCAGACACTAAAAAATCTAAAAATATATCGTACCCAAATCTTATTTGAAATTTGTACTTATATATTTATGTTCATAACAATAAGGCTATAATACCAAACTAGGCACTTAGTCTGGAGGTTTTAACAAAAACATTTTTAAAAAGGATAAAATAATATATAGAGCAGTCAAGGAAGCTTTAAAAAAAAAAAAGCTATGCTTATCAAAGGGCTTTCACTATGTAGGCTTTCGCACAAGCTTTTCAATATGTTAAAATACTGAAGAAAAAAAAAAGAACCTTTCACCTTTTACATAAAGAACTTCTTTCAGTTTACATTCCTAGTGACTTACATTATTGGTTCATTTTTTTTCCCCTTGATCTATTTGCACATCATTGGAAATTTGCTTATGTACTTAATTCCATACATCAACTTTGCTAAATGGCTACATTTGAGAAGCAATAAATCTTTCAAACAGCTCAAAGGTAAGATTGAAGGAGTCCATCTGAAAAATTCTCCTTCAGAAAGGAGGGTAAAGAGGAGCCAAGAACAATAATGTGTATCACTGAAATGCCAGTGGGTACACTTATTTTCCATCTAGTACATTGGATCAGAGTTGTCATTTTTCTCTCTTCAATCATCTTCTCTCTCTCCATTTTCCCCCTCAGTTCTCAGTCATCAGATAAGGACCAATCCTAGAAGCCACTATACCAGAGGAAATATACATCATGTTAATTTATTTATTTTGCTCCTGGGCATGTATGGGTTCTACATAACAGAAATAGCTATTTAAAAAAAAGTAAATTCACTAGTCTCAGAAAGAGTTTACAAATATTATTAGAGAATCATTGTTGATTATTTCTGGGAGGAGGAATTATTTTATTCCAAATTTTTAAAAAATTTAAATAATAGTGGGATGGAGAATATATGACCAAAATTATAGGTAAATGCATTTGATTTCAATCCTTAGAAAAATTCTTAAATGCAGTCTTAAAAAAATTATTTGTGGACAGCTAAAATATTGGGATTCTGTAGGAAGTAGCATGAGATTAGTAAAAACTAGTTAGTTTAAATAAAACTGTTAGGACAGCAGATATAAAGAGAAAAAAGGCCAATTTTTTGTGAGGAATTTTACAGATTCTTTCATTCTGTGGGTAAGTGACAAGATGTGAATATGATAATAAAGTAGTGAGTTGCATAGTAGAATAATTATACCAAAATGTAATCATAAATGGATTGCTATCAATTTGGCGAGTGATCAGTTGTGGTGTACTATAGTTCTCTGCACTTAACCTTGTCCCTGGAATGTAGTTAAACATATTTCTAAGGACTGGAAGAGACATAGGTTCTTCAAATCCATATATAAATAAAATTGAGAGGGATATCTAGTAGTACAAAAACAGAATCGTGATTTGAACAATCCAAACAAAATTATTATCACCCCAAATTAACAAGGTAAAATAATTTCAGTTGTATATTTATTTTTAAAAATAAATTAAAATGATGGTGAATGCCTTTTATATGTGATATTTATATAAAAAATATGGAAAGCATTTAGCTGACCACAAACTCAAAATGAGTCTAAAGTACAACGAAGCTGCTATTTTCCTTATGCAAAATTAATTTTAAAAATAGTAATGTAAACCTTTGAGGGAATACCAGAACTAAACTTATTATTATTTTCTAAAGTATAGATCCTCCTGCCCAGAAAAAAAAAATTACTATCACAAACCCATTACGAACTCAATTTTATTTCTACAAAACAACAAAGCTTTGGCATTCCCTAAGGAATAGACTATTCCAGGTTTTCTTTCAAAATTCATCTACTTCTTTATAACCTGGAATCATGGCAACATGGGAAAATTATTTGAAATTACATTGGAAATATTTACTATAATTTACATGCCCTTTGACTTAACAATCTCACTAGGCATATATACCAGAAGGATTTTAAAGACAAAATAAAAGGTTACATGTAAACAAAACATTATTAGGACCTCTTTTTGTGGAATTAAAACCTAGAAACAATATGAGTTCATAGCAAAGGGTAACAGATAAACATATTTCCATTCATGAATCCAATGGAAACATTTTGCACCATAAGACAACCTTGCTTCAAAACTGATGCCAAATACCATCAATTCCCTCACCTTCCTTATTCAGCATCTCATGATTTTTCTATATCAATTGACATTGCTACCTTTCACTTCAGGGTCAGAGGATGGTGATCCTTTTCCTTGTCAACACGAACCTGTGGACACAGTCCACCTGTGTCATCTCCACAAAGACTGTCCTATCAAAATCTCTCTGTCTGTCTCTCTGTGTGTGGCATTTCTCTCTTCTCTCTCTCTCTTTCTCTTTCTCTCTCTTTCTCTCTCTCTCTCTCTCTGTGTGTGTGTGTGTGTGTGTGTGTGTGTGTGTGTGTGTGTTTCTCTCTTTGTCTTTCCACATCTTTTTGTTTTTCTGTTTCTGTCTCTTGGTCTATCTGTTTCTCTGTCTCTGTATGTCTCTCTCTCTCTCTCTATTTCTCTTTCACTTTTAGCTCTATGTCAAATATATAGAACTTTTTTTTAGATTTCTTCTGTTCTAAGAAAAAATAAAGGAAGAGGGAAATAAAGAAAAATGAAAACAAGGAAGAGAGAGAAAGAAAAGAAGAGATAATGAAATCAAAACCTCTATATATTTCTACCATTTTAAAAAACTATCATCCAATCACTCTTTAACTTTCTAAACTCTTAAATGTCATCTATACTTATTTCATTAACATGTACTAGATCCTTTTCTCTTTATGATTATAGGAAAACGACAGAAAGAGTTCCTGGATTAATGTGATTAAAATTGAGGGATGGGTGTTTGCTTACCTTTTGGGGGAATGTGATTATATACCGTCCTATTGAAAATTTGGGATATTCACACTGACATCTTCATTAAGAAGTTAAGGAAGTATCCTGATATTGGGTGTCAATTGATGGAGAACTGAGTCATTCCTATGTGATCTACCTATAAAGGGGATCCTTGTTCCAGTCAGGTCTTTTCCTTTTTTGACCTCTTCTCCTTTTCTGTTGAGATCTGATGATCACAAAGCAGACAGCAGCAGAATTGAGGGAAACTGGTACCTTATTTTTTTAGTCTGAGATGGCAATAAATGTCTACTCAGAGGTAAAAGCCCATTACAATAGATTGTATTCTCCCTCACGTGGACCAAAAAGTGACCTAAGAGTGACAAGAAATTTTGGATTTTTCTATATTGTAACTCCAAGAAGGTTCACCGAGTCATCAAATATGCGAGTGGAAAGAGAACTCAGTTGTCATTTAGTGCATTATATATTCCAAAAGAATCCCCACTTCAACATACCCAACATATTGCCATCTAGATTTTACTTGAAGATTTCTAAAGGAAAGGCAGGCCATTTTGGATTAGTGAATTATTAGGAAGTTTGTCTTAATAATAACTAGCATTAACATAGCATTTTAAAATTTGGAAATCCCTTACAAATTTTGATCCTCACAATAACTCTGGAAGTTAGGTACTATTATTATCCCCATTTTAGAGATGAAGAAATTGAGAGTGAGAGTGGTGAAGTGAGCTGTGTAGGATCACATAGTTAATATACATCTATAGCATAATTCTAACTTAAGTCTTCCTAACTCTAAGGCCAGCAATTTATCCATTGCAGCACTTTTTATTCTCCTGACAATCAGCCTAATTTAACCTCTTTACAACTTCATTTCTGTCACAATTTTTTTTAATTTTAATTCCAATGATGTAGAGGGCCAGAGATCTGAGAAAAGTATACTTGAAGTATGAAAGATACTTACCAGCAGGGTGTTTACTCAGTGTGATGATGAGATAATGGTTCTCTAATTCACATATACTTAGTGTGATATAGTGATATAATGGTTCCACAGTTGGCACATGCTCAGTATGCTGTACTGATGTAATTGTACTAAGGTATTTTAAGGAATGAGAAGAATGGAGAAAGTGAGTGAATGTGTGCTTGAGCTCAGATTCCGGACTGCAGGCTCCAGGCTCCAGGCTCCAGGTTCCAGGCTCCAGGCTCCAGGCTCCAGACTCCAAACTTTAGACTCCAGACTCCAGACTCTATCCCTGATCATCCTCGTAATGACTCTCCTGCTAAGACCAAGACCCATCCAAAGATCCTCCAGAAAGCTACCCCAGACATTCCACAATGGGTTTTCCCTAATCCTAATTCATTGTGACTTCTCTGTATCCTTTGATGCTGTTGAGCATCCTTCATGAATAATCTCTTTTCCCTTCATTCTGCAACATTTATTTGTTTTTTTTTCTACTTCTGAAAAAATTGCTTCTTGACCTTTTTTGATGACTTCTTATCTAACTCTTAACTTTAAATCATAGATATTACACAATTCTCTATCTTGACCTCTGTTTTCTTGCTGGTAATCTTATTTTCATTTGCTCTGTTCTCAAATCAAAGAAAGTAGCTCTACAAAAAACATATTTTTCTTGTTGATTCAAATCCTACATCTTAGACTTCCTGTTGTAATTACATCCTTCTCTGTTTATATGTCCCATTAGTATTTCAGGTACCACATTCCTGCCAAAGCTACCCTTTGTGTTGAACCTATTTTTTACTATGAACCTATTTTTGTGTGTGTGTGTGTGTGTGGTTGATGATACTATTATCTTCTCATTAATATGTTCATACTCATGGATTCTTTTTTGATTCTTTCATTCACTCTTCTTATTATCCTCTTCTCAATCAATTGTCAGACCTTCTTGATTTTATTTTCATAGTATCTTTTGCAACTCTCTCCTTTTCTTCATTCATATGTTTATTATTCTAAGGCCCTCACTTTCACTTCTCTTAGCTATTATCCAAGAGCTATTAAGATTCAATAGAGTACTACTTGCTTCAGAATCAGAGGTCTTAGATCAAAATCTTGTCTTTTATTTTAACTTAATCAACTCATTTAATTTATCTGGGCATAAATTTATTTTTCTTCTATTATATGGAGGAATCAGATTAGATGTTGTCTTCCATCTCTAAATTTACAAATATATTAGAATTCTTACAAGATATTTCTTCTCTACCAACTATTTTTTATAAAAATTATCCTAAATAATCTACCTAAAGCTTGTATCTCATCATGTCATTTTCCTCAACAAAAACCTTTAGTGATTATTTCCTCTATGGCCAAATGAAAATATTTTAGCTTGGGATTTAAGGCCCTTTGTTCTCTCACTACACAACTGAGTAAATAATATTTATGCTATAAAGTGACACAATGTTAAAAAAATTAGAGGAATACCACAATATATTTTTAATTTATAGAAATAGTTTTATTTCTAGTTTCTTTTCATGTATTTAATAAGCCACTATTCTAATTTCCCTTCTTATCCTTTACCTTCTCATCTATGCATCTTTGCTTATGCTATTCCCAATGTCTGGGATGGTTTTCTGCTCCCAACTGCCTTCCAAACTCCTTCCTTCTTTCCCTCACCACACCATGAACTGCAAATGTTACCTTGCTAATCAAATTGCTGAATATATTTTTGAACTTATCTCATTCCCAAAGTTATCTGTTTAAAAGATTTCTGGAACAGTATGTATCTAGACCTATCTTTATACCTCTAGTACTCGCACAATAACTTATATGTGAATAAATGTTTGCTAAATGGATGACTTAAACTTCTGAAGTCAAAGTGATCTTGGATTTCCAACTTTAGAAGTGATTAATCCCCTAGAATTTTCCTTACATGTGGTAAAATAATTTCAGGAATGGGCTGTACATCATAGTGTTCTAGGACAGATTAGAGGTTCTTAGTCATGAAGCTTTTTGTGTTATCAATCAATTGGTGGAAAATAAAAGCAATCCAGGACTGTGCCCTGGCCTCCTGATGATCATGTACAATCATAAGAATCATTTTTCCTCTCTTTTTTTTTGTTCAGTAATTTTCATCTGAGTCCAATTCGTTATCATCCCATTTGGGGTTTTCTTCATAAAGATACTGGAGGGGCTTGTCATTGCCTTTTCCAGTGCATTTTATAGGTAAGGACTTGAGATAAACAGGGTTAAGTGAATTGCCCAAGATCATACAGTTAGTAAATATCTAAAGCCAGATTTGAACTCAGAAAGATGTCTCCCTGACTGCAGAGACAATACTCTGTCTATACACTACCTAGCTTCCTTTCCTTTCTGAGGTTAACAGAACTACAGAATCACAGATTTACTGCTAGAAAGGACCAGAGTGTAATTTATTTCAATCCTGTCCTTTTATATCTTAATTAACTGGGATTCATGGAAGAAAATGAAATGAATAGTAATAAGTAAGTAACCTCAACCTTGACAACAAGTGGGGATATAGAACATGATTGCTGTCTTCAAATATTTGAAGAATTGGCATATAGAAGATAAAGTTGACATATTCTTTATATCATGAGAAAACAGGACTTGGGACTATATGGGTAAAAATTATAGTGAGGTAGATACTCCCTTTACTCAATATAAGAGATAACTTTTTAAAAAATAATTAGCCTATTTGATCCTGAGAATGGCTGCTTTGAAAAAGCAGTAAATTTCTCATCACTAGATTGGATCAGGGAGACTGAATGACAATTTGATAAAAGTGTTCAAGATTTCATCTTTGGGTGAGGGTTTGAGAGTTGATCGGGGCAGGAAATTTTGAGGTACAATATCTATTCAGACCTGCTCACTAGAGGATTTTGAACACTAGCCTGAGTCCTGATCATGGTAGGAGTAAAGAGGCAAAAGTCATGTAGACAGTCAAGTAGAATTCCAGTTATTCAAAATTTTCTCAGCCTTATATACCCTAATAGACTTACTATAGTACACTGTGCATGTGCTAACTATAGGATACTGCACATGAGGGACCACATGAACAACTTCCTATTGTGTGTAGATGTTTCCTTGTGAATTTGTGACCAAAGAACTAGAGATCATTATTGATCACAAACTAGAAAATTTTGATTGCATTAAGTTAAAAAGTGTTTGTATAAACAAAACTAATACAGACAAGATTAGAAGGGTAGCAATAAACTGGGGAAACATTTTCACAGTCAAAGGTTCTGATAAAGGCCTCATTTCTAAAACATATAGAGAATTTACTCTAATTTATAAGAAATCAAGCCATTCTCTAATTGATAAATGGTCAAATGATATGAACAGACAATTTTCAGATGAAGAAATGGAAACTATTTCTAGAAATATGAAAAGATATTCCAAATCATTATTGATCAGAGAAATGCAAATTAAGACAACTCTGAGATACCACTACGCATCTGTCAGATTGGCTAAGACGACAGGAAAAGATAATGATGAATGTTGGAAGGATGTGGAAAACTGATACATTGTTGGTGGAATTGTGAATATATCCAATCATTCAGGAGAGCACTTTGGAACTATGCTCGGTTATCAAACTTGCATACCCTTTGATCTAGCAGTGTTACTACTGGGTTTATATCCCAAAGAGATCTTAAAGAGGGGAAAGGGACTTGTATATGCAAAAGTGTTTGTGGCAGACCTTTTTGTAGTGGCTAGAAACTGGAAATAGAATGGATGGCCATCAATTGGAGAATGGCTAAATAAATTATGGTATATGAATATTATGGACTATATATATATATATAATATATAATATATAATATATTTAGTTCTTTAAATACCAGCAAGATGATTTCAGAAAGGCCTGGAGACCATGAACTGATGCTGAGTGAAATGAGCAGGATAGGGAGATCTTATATACTTCAACAAAATACTGATGAGGATCCACTTTGTGGAGTGGATATCATTCAAAAAATTTCTTTTTTTTTTTTTAATTTTGCCTTTTATTTACAGGATATAACATGGGTAACTTTACAGCTTAATTGAAACCTCTTGTTCCAATTTTCACCCTTACCCCCCACCCCTCCCTAGATGGCAGGATGACCAGTAGATTTAAATATATTAAATATAAATTAGATACAAATAAGAACATGAAAAACTTATTTTGTGTACAAAAGAATAGATTGAAACATTGTACAATTACTTGTGAAAAATCAAAAATGGTGGGCATAAATATAGGGATTGGGAATTCAATGTAATGGTTTTGTCATCTCCCAGGTTCTTTTTCTGGGCATAGCTGTTCAGTTCATTACTGCTCCATTAGAGATGATTTGGTTGAGCTCGTTGCTGAGGATGGCCTGGTCCATCGAACGGCCATCATATAATTTATTGTTGTTAAGATATAATGATCCCCTGGTCCTGCTTATTTCCTCAGCATCAGTTCGTAAGTCTCTCCAGGCCTTTCTGAAATCATCCTGTTTCATTTCTTACAGAACGTAATATTCCCAAAATTCATATACCCAATTTTTACCACTCCAACTATGGACATCCACAGTTTTTAGTTTTACCACTACAAAAGGGCTGCCAAAACATTCTGCACATACAGGTCCCTTTCCTTCTTTATAATCTTTTGGGATATAATCCCAGTAAAACCCTGTGGATCAAAGGACACAGTTTGATAACTTTTTTGACATAGTTGAAATGCCTCCAAAATGGTTGATTCGTTCACAACCCACCAACAATCACAACCAATTTTCCTCATCCCTCAACAATCCCATTTTTTCCCCATTTAGCCAATCTGGGTGTGGGTGTATCTTGGTTTTTAATTTGCATTTCTCCGTTAATAATGACTTAGCATCTTTTCTATGATAGAAATAGTTCAATTTCTTCATCAGGGTTTCTGTTCATATCCGACCATTTTTTCAATTGGAGAATGGCTTGATTTTTTATAAATTGAGTTAATTTATATTTTAAAGACCTTTATCAGAACCTTTGACTGTAAAATTTTCCCAGTTTTTGCCCTTCTAATCTTTCTGATTGTTTTTTTGTACAAAACTTTTTTTGGATAATAAATTTTCTATTTTGTGATCATATTGATCTCTAGTTCTGCTTTGGTCATAAAAGACCTTCCCCTTAAGGTCAAGGTAAACATCCTATGTTCCTCTAATTTATTAATAATTTTCATTTTTTGCCTGGTCATGGAAACCATTTTGACCTTATCTTGGTATACGGATTAATATGGATCAATGCCTAGTTTCTGCCATATTAGTTTCCAATTTTCCCAGCAATTTTTATCAAAAGTAAGTTCTTATCCCAAACTGGGATCTTTGGGTTTTCGACAGGTTCATATTTGTTGACTGTTTTATCCCTGAACCTAATCTATTCCACTGATCCTAATCTATTCTGCTAAACCAAATAGTTTTGGTAACTGTGCTCTGTAATATAATAAAGATCTGGTCCCAAACCTTCATTTGATTTTTTCATTAATTCCCTTGAAACTCTTGACCTTTTGTTTTCCATATGAACTTTGTTGTTATTTTTTGGTCATTAAAATGTTTTTGGGACCCTGATTGGTATAGCCTAAATAAAGATTTGTTTGGTAATATTTCATCTTTTTTTTTGCTCACCCCTTCCAAAACTTTAATATTTTTCAATTGGTTGATCAGACTTAATTTGTGTGAAAAGTTTGTAATTTTGTCTAAAGTTTCTGATTTTCCTTGGGCAGATAGATTCTAAATATTTTATATTATCATAGTTACTTTAAATGGTTTCTTTTGTACCTGACTGTTGGATTTTGTTAGTGATATATAAGAATTTTGTGACTTATGGGATTTATTTTATAAAAACTTTGCTAAAGTTGTGGATTATTTCTAATAACTTTTGGAGAATCTGGGGTTCTCTAAATACCATCTTTCATCGGCAAAAGAGTGAAATTTGGTTTTCCTCTTGCCTTTCTTATTTTTTCTCTTTCTCGCCTTATTGCTATAGCTAGCATTTCTAATAAATAAATTGGTGATGTGGGCAACCTTTTTCATTCAGATCTTATTGAGAATAGTTGCAGTTTGTCTCCATTACATAATGTACTATGGTTTTAGATAGATGCTGCTGATTATTTTAAGGAAAATCCTTTATTCTATACTCTCAAGGTTTTTAATAGAGGGATTTGGATTTTATCAAATTTTTTCTGCATCTATTAGATGATCATATGGTTTTTTAATTTTTATTAAGAGGCCAATTATATTATAGTTTTCTAATATTAACCAAACCTGCATTCCTGGTATAAATCCTATTGATCATTTATTATCTTGGGAGATGATTTTCTTTGTCTTTTTTGTAATATCTTATTTAAGATTTTAGATCTATTCATTAGGAGATTGGTCTATAATTTTTTTTCTGTTTTCAGCCACCTGGTTTAGGTATCAGTACCATGTCGTCATAGAAAATTTGGTAGGACCCTTCATTCCTATTTACAAAAATTTATATAAACTTGGGGTTAATTGTTCTTCAAATGTTTGTAAATTCACTGAAATCCATCTGGTCTTGTGATTTTTTCTTAGGGAGTTGTTTAATTGCCTGTTCTTTTCTTTTCGAAATGGGACTATTCAAACAATTTCCCTCCCCTTTTCTGGGAATCTATATTTTTGGGTGTTATCCATTTCATAGGTTATCAAATTTATTGGCATAAAGTTGAGCAAAATAACTCCTTATTATTTCTCAATTTCCCTTCATTGGTGGAAATTCTCCTTTTTCATTTTAAGACTACTAATTTCATTTTCCTCCCTCCTTTTTCTAATCAGTTTACCAAAAACATCTATTTTATTGGCTTTTCTAGAACCAATCTTCTTTACTAATGTTTAATGTTTTTTTACTTTCAATTTTTTTTCCTTTTAATTTTAAATTTATAACAGTATTTGATTGGGGTTTTAATTGGTTTTTTTTTTTTGTTTTCCCAACATTAATCTTTTTTTTCTGTTTTATTCAAGTAAGCCTCTAAGGATATAAAATTTCATTACCCTTTGGCTGCATCCACAAATTTTGGTATGTTCTATTTTCATTATCTTAATTAAAATTATTAATTGTATCTATAATTTTGCTTACCCAATCATTCTTTAAGATAGTTTTTGTTTCAATTACTTTTTGGTCTATTTCCCCTTTTGTTGAATGGTTTTATTGCATCATGATCGAAAAAAAGCTTTAATTTCTGCTTTCTTGCATTTTTTTTGGGTTTTATGTCCTAATTGGTCAATTTTTGAATAGGTTCCATGAACTGCTGAGGAAAGTTATTCCTTTCTATTCCCATTCAATTTTTCCAACGATAACATACCTTTTTTTCTAATATTCTATTTACTTTTTTCTTTCTTATTTGTTTTGTGGTTTGATTTGTCTAATTCTGAGGTCAAGGTTGAGATCTCCCTATTATAGTTTTTGTTGTCTATTTCTTTTTAACCTCTTAACTCTCCTTTGGAAGTTGGAGCCATCCACTTGGTCATTATGTTTAATATTGATATTGCTTCGTTGTTTATGTCCCTTTGGGGGATGATTTACTTCCATCTCTTTTTAATTAGATCAATTTTACTTTTGCTTGATCTGAGATAAGGATTTCTTTTTTGATAACCTGAAAATAATGGTTTTCTCCACCTTTTACCTTTACTCTATATGTATCTCCCTGTTTAAATGTGT
The DNA here is from genome assembly GCF_902635505.1 of Sarcophilus harrisii. Classification (NCBI taxonomy): domain Eukaryota; kingdom Metazoa; phylum Chordata; class Mammalia; order Dasyuromorphia; family Dasyuridae; genus Sarcophilus; species Sarcophilus harrisii. Next base: position 166,042,858 of record NC_045427.1, read on the forward strand.
TTTTGTAAACAAATATTGTAGGGTTCTGACTTTTGATCCAGTCTGCTATCTGCCTTCTTTTTGGGGAGTTCATCCCATTCCATTTCGGTTAGAATTCTTCTGTATTTCCACCATCCTAATAACCCCCAGTTTGCTTTACTTTTTTTCCCCAACCCTCTTTCCCCTTTTAAACATGTATCCCTCTTGATACGATGCTTACCCCTTTATAATCCCTCCTCCCCCTTTGGGTCTTTTCCTTCCTTCCCTTTTACTTTTTCTTTTTCTCTTTCCTTCCCCGTTTTTAATGGGCAGAAATTTTCTCAAATGTCAATTATTTTTTTCTTTGAGAACTCTGATGAGGAAGATTAACAATGTTCCTCCCCCCTAAATTCCCTCAGATAGTAAGTTTCCTTTGCCTCTTTGTGGGATGTGGTTTCCTTTTTTTCCCTCCTTCCCACCTTTTCCCATCATCCCGTTTATCACTTCACTTTTTTATTTATATCAGTACAATAAATTTTACATGTTTTTTTGTATATCCACAACCAAAATAAATTTCAAAGGTTATTTTTTACCTTTTCATTTTGATTCTAGGGTTAGATCAAATTTTTTGTTTATTCTGGTTTTTTCTTCAGAAACAAAAAATTCATTTGTTTCATTAAATTCCATCTTCTTCCTGGAAAATGCTCCCAAATGGGTAGTTTATTCTTGGCTCATCCGTTCTTGTGCCTTTTGTATATTTCAGGTTCTTTCCAATGTAGGGGCAGCCAGATCTTGGGTGATCCTTATTGTGGCACCTCTATTTAAATGTTTTTGGTTTTGCTGTTTAAATTTTTTTTCCTTAATCGGGTTCTGAAATTTTCCACAATATTCTTTGGGGTTTTTATTTTAGGTTTCTTTCGAGGTGTTCGATGAATTCTTTCAATGCCTATTTACCTTCTGATTCTATTACATCGGGCAGTTCTTTTGGTGATTTCTTTAAAATATACCAGGCTCTTTTTTTTCATCATAGTTTTTGGGAAGTCAATAATCCTCAGTTTTCTCCTAGATCTGTTTTTAATCTTGTTTTTCAAGTAGATAATTCGTGGTTTTTTCAGTTTGTCATTTTTTTGGTTTTGCTTGACTGATTCTTGCTGTCTCAATGAATCATTAGTTTTTTTTCAGTTCTAATTTTAAAATTATTTTTCATTAGCTTTTTACTTCTTTTCTGTTAATGTCCAATTGGTTTTAAATGTATTGTTTTGTCTGTGGAATTTTTTCCATTTCATTAATTTTTTTTTTAATTTTTTTTTTTCAATTCACAGATGCTACTTTCTTGGTTTTTTGTCTTTTTCCAACCAATCCACTTTCTTGCAAGTTCTTTGTCTTTTTTACAAACCTATTTTTGAATTTTTTTTTTCAATTCAAACTTACTTTCCCAAAGTTTTTTTTTCTTTTTCAATTGTTTCAGGGTTGTTGCTCTTTTTAAGGCTTCTTTCCTTTCCCCATTTATTTCTCTCTTTTGGACTTTTAATGGTCTCTTCTTGACAACATCAAAGGGAGGACAGTCTGATGCATGTTTGCTGTTTGGGTCTCTTCAGGTTTGCTGACCTGCTCTTTTTCTGGAAGCTGTGGATTTTTTCTTTTCATCTTTTATTCATTTTAAAGCCTTTGGGGTGGTTTCCAGGCAAGGGGTTACCAGCTTCCTCTGCAGAGCAGGAAAGATTAAACCATTTGCCCGGGTATGGGAGTGCTCGGGAGAGTTTTCCCTTCCCCCAACAGGAGTGGATTCAGCACCTGGTATCAAAGTGCGTTGGGCTGAGTGGGTTAGCATTGCCCTTGGCGGGAGACTAAGGGGGTGAAAGTGTCACTGCCCCAGGCCCGGAGCCCTTGTGGGACTGTGGTTTAGCAGCTGACCACAGACCCAGACCACAGACCAGACTGTCCCCGAACCTGCCCCGTGTTCTGCCAATGCAAATCGCCCTGGGGAAACTCTGGCCCCAAGCCGGCCCCCACTGTGCAGATTGGAGGCTAACCCGGGCTGCGTCCTCCTGGCGTGCAGGATCACAAAGAGAATTTCTAATTCAGTTTCAATTGATCAATAATGGACAGAATCAGCTACACCCAGAGAAGGAATACTGGGAAATGAGTGTGGACCATGACATAGCATTTCCACTCCTTCTGTTGTTGCCCACTTGCATTTTTGTTTTCCTTTTCAGGTTATTTTTACCTTATTTCTAAGTCCAACTTTTCTTGTGCAGAAAAATAACTGTATGGATATACATACATATATTGTGTTAAATATATATGTTAACATATTTGACATGTATTGGTCTACCTATACATGTAGGAGTAGAGGATGGGAGGAAAAAGGGGAAAAGTTAGAACAAAATGTTTTGTAAGGGTTAATGCTGAAATATTATCCATTCATATATCTTGTAAATAAAAAGCTATAATAAAAAAAATTTAAAAGATTTTTCTTTGCCACTTTAGTATAACTCTGTTTTAAATACAATACAGGTTGTCATGCCCCCTGATTTCTGAGGAAGGCCAAGGCGTCCCTAAGAGGCATGGGGAGCTGAACTAGACATGTCAGTGGGGTTACTTTTATTGGACTAAAGAGTCCAATACCTCACCAAGGGTTCCCCACTATCTGTGACCCTTTACAGATATCTAGATTCACATTCTGATTCTGATGATTCTTTTATGTAAACCATTGCAAATTATTTCACCTCTCTAAATCTATTTCATCTTTAAGATGGAAATAAAAATATTGACTATTATATATTTTGCATGTTGTTCTAAGAAAATATGTGTATCTTTTCAATTTTTAAAATACATGTGTATTTATAAGTAAATACATAGGTGTGTGAACATTCATTCATACATACATATACATAGACATCTGCATATATGTGAGTAATTATCATTATCATTATTATATAACCAATATGTAACTTTCTCAGAATTAGTAAGTAAAGAGATGGCCTTGGTGCCAAGAAAACTTTATTTGATGTCTCATAATGATGTAAACACAAATTTAGACTATAGACTTTTCCAGCTCTCAAATTGTGGAACTATAGTTTTCAGTCTTCAGAGAAGCATGGTTTAACTGGGCCTTGAGTTAATTTTGAGTCAACTCAAATTCCTGGAAATGCATATTCTTCAATCTTCAAAATGCTGTGTAGCCCCTGAGGGACTCTAACTCCTGAAGATACCCCACAAAAAAACTGAAGACTGTTAAGGAATGTTATTACCTTGCTTAGTACTTTTAATAGTTACAGGACAATGTTTATAATGAGCTACAGTATGTACCTAATTAGCATGTAGAAACATAGAACAAGTATTCATAAGTTGCCAATAGAGTATGCATGATGGTTTATTTGTTTTGTCTAGTCTTCAGCTATTTTACGTAAAGTGTTTTACTTAAGACTGCCTAAGTATACTCACTTTCTTATTGCTAGGATCTGGGGGAGTTAGTAGATTACCCAATCATCCATTACAATAAAGGTTACTAACAATTAATTGGGGGGAAGATAATCAGATCATGCCTTTTATTAGTTTCAGTATCACAGGCTCTCTTGCTCAGGGGTTGTAAAAAAGATTCAGAGGAGAAAAAGAGCACTCTAAATGAAAACACAAAACAAAAGAAGAGTCCAATGAGAAAACAGAAAATCTAGAAATTCAGATTCATTCTGTAATATTCAGCTCTTCAATATACCAACAGAATAATAGCCATTTTAACTTTCCCGGTGATTTCATACATTACCTCAAACGCCATAAACATCTGATCAAATGCTATACATCCTTTAAGGATCTTATCATTTAATATATCTTCCAAACTATCTGAATTAAGTACTCCTTCTCTAAACTCCAAAGAAGCTTTGAACATTTCTGAAGATACTTTTCATAGTCTAACGTGTATATAGTTTTGTTATAATGACTTGTAAGCTCCTTGAAGACAGAAGTTGTCTTATTCCTCTTTGATAAGGGAGGCAATATGTAGCAATTGATAGACTTTTGTGACAAAGGAACTGAGCACTGTAGGATTGTAGGCTTTTTTCTTCACTGCTTTATTACATATGTTTTCTTCACTGTTGTCTTTAAAGAAGAAAATCTATTTAGAATGAGAGCAGTTGGCTAAAGATGTGACAGAAAAAAAGCCAAGAAAAAGAATCAACAGCAAAATATAGCTTCAAACACATGTACACCAATCCACAAAATTTAGATAGCAAACAAGTGGAACTATAGATGACAGCAGAGTCCATGTATATTCACTAAAAACAGGTTATACCAAACTAATCTACAATATTTTTCTGATAAGATTACTAAACTGGTACTCTAGGTGCAATGACTAATATAGATAATAGTTTAATTAAATTTTAGCAAAGATTTTGATAATATCATGCTATTCCCAACTAGTTTGGTAACCACACATAAAAAATATTCATTACTACTTTGATATGTGCTACAGGAGGTCATTAGGGGAAAATCCCATTATCTGTCTTGTTACCATGTATCTTTCAAGTTTAATATTTTTATAGTCACTGAAATAAAGGCAAATATATCATGCTCATCAAAGTTTCAAGTGGCCCCAACCTGGGAGAAATGGCTAATACACTATAGCAGGAATCAGGAAACTCCAGCCCATGGGCCAAATCTATTCTGTCATTGATTGTTGTATGATCCATGTGTTAAAAATGGTTTTTACACCTTGAATTAAAGTTTATTGGAAATGCTGAAACAAATTGCTTCCCAGGATAGAAGGATGATAGTCCCACTATATAGTTCTCTGAAAAGATCTCAAATGGAATATTATGATGAGTTGTGGGCATATCAGTTTAAGAGAGATATTTGTGAGTTTTAAAGTAAAGGTACAAGAAGGTCAACACAGATGGTGAAAGAGCTAGAATTTGTGTCATTTAAGGATTAGTTGAAAGAAATGGTAATGTTTAAACTGAAAAAAAAAAACTCAGGAGGAACAAAATAAACATACATGTGAAGGACAGATTGAACTTCTACTTATACTTCAGGAAGCAGAACTAGGCGAATAAGTGGATTTTGCAAAAATACAAAGTATGGTTTGATATTGGGGTAGGATGAACTTTAATCATTAGAGTTGCCCAAAAGTGAAATGAATAGTGTTGGAAGATGGTGGGTTCTTCTTCCCTTAGTGGTCATAATAAAAAGTTGCATTATACTGCAGATTCTCTTGGGATATTTGTTGATCTCTCTAACTCTCAAATCCCCTCCAAACACTACTTTTGTAATTTTTGGCAAGTCATTTAACTTCTTTCATGCTCACTTTCCTCTTCTATAAAATTAGAATAAAAATAACTATAGAATTTAGCTTATAAGAACTTTTTGAGTAACAAATGAAATAATATATGAAAAAGCTATATAAATATCATTTGTAGTTTCTTTTACTTGATTATCTATTATAATGTCTGAGCTAGATCTCTGGAGAGCCTCACGATCAGTCAGAGTCAGGATCAGTCAAAGTCCTTGGTCTTTAGGAGGAGAAGTGAAGGAAGCAGGCAAGCTGTCATGGACTTATCAAAGATGAATCCTGGACTCTGGAGTCTAGAGCCTGAAGTCTCTCCTGAGTGTGCTGGGCAGAGAGACTCTGACTCTCCCTCAGCTCTCCAATACTTGCCTTTGATTACCTCACCACAACACATTCAGCAAGCACTAATCCTGAGGAGAGCCATCCCATCACCATATCATCTAAGTATATGTTTATAGAATCATTATCTCACATTGAGTATGTACTTAGCCTTAAGCACTCTGTTGTCTTTAGATTCAAGTACACCTTTTCAGAGTTCCCGCCCTCTATAATCTATAGTACTTATCATAGCGTTTTAAATTCAGTAAGCTAATAGTTAGTCAATTAATAAGCATTTATTACCTATTATGTGCCTGGTACTATATTAAGTTCTACTCCATAATAGTTGTTAAAGAAATTGAGCAAAGAAGTGAATGAATGCTAAAAGAAGGAAAGCCTAGAAGTCTTGTTTCAATGCATTTAAGTTTCCTACTTTCTAAAGGATTAGGGTGAATTAGTGTGAATCAGGGCTCATACAGTTAGAGGGTAAGACCAAGAGTTTCTCTTTGGTATGTATCCATGTGAAATATGAAGCTATTCAAGCTGAGTCCCCTTATTTGGTTTAGATTGTTTGGAGCAGAGAGCAGTATGTAAATAAATACAAATAAATTTAATTAAGGAATCTTGATGTGGCTTGATTCAAAAGAGGCATTGGCAACAAAACAAAATAAAATGAGCCTTTCAGGACTAAATGGTATATATGCTAAGATCTGTACATGGCAAGAGACTATCACAGTACTACTGAATTCACCATCATATAAAAATCCAAATCTTTGCTGCAAGAGGAGGCTGGGGAATCTGACATGAAATTAAGCATCCACACTTTAATTTGTGTATTATATAAATATGAAAATGTCTTTTTTATGGAGTTTAAGATTTCAAGCTTTTTCTTACAGCCTCACCTAAACAATAAACTGCAATATTTTTGAGCCAGTCAATAGGATGAAATATAAAATGATGTCTCCATGCATTGGTTATTTCATTCCTAAGTATTGGTTCTAATTTTCATTCGGGGTGAAAAAAACATTTTGTAAATTTAGAAACTGAAGTCCTGAAGCTTTAGTCTCTAGTAAACATTAATGGAATCATTGGGTTGGTATCTTAGTGCTTTAGAGAAATGGGATGAAGAAACTATTGCTATCAACTTCATCTATTGATACAAATTTTTGAGGCACCATATTAACTTATGAGGTGTTTGGCTGAAAGGGGTTTTTGAGTAAATAATGGATTTCTTGTTTGAGCAGAGAAAAATAGGGGAAAATGGATTCTGAGGCATATTTGTGGGATAAAATTGGGCTTTGGGGAATATATATATATATATATATATATATATATTCATATATATATATACATTATGCTTAGTAATTTCAGTTTATGTGTTATGTATGTTCAAAAGTTAAATTTATTTTAAAAATTTTAATAATACTTTAGTAATTTTTTTTTACAAATAATCTAATATTTTGTCATCATGTAAAATATTTTTCTTCCCACATTTCCTTTTTAAAAAGTCTTTTTTTTAAAATCATTTTCCTTAATGCCGTTATATTTTAGGTATTTGATAAATATTTGCCTAGTGGGGAGAGGTTACTTTCATGTCTGCATTAGTTCTCATGCTATGCTCAGGTTCGTTGTGGAGGAAGGAAAATCTATTTAGCTTGAGTTCCCCCCTACCATTCAGGGCCATCTCTACTTGATAGACCAGGCAAAACACTAGAAATCAAATAATCAAAAAAAAAATTTAAATTGTACTATATAAAAAGTAGATTAGAAGAAATCCCATGTCACAAAATCTTTTGTAATGCTTCATGAACCAGGGAAAAATTGTTTCTACCATCACCATTTCCCAGACCTCACTTGGAAAGACAAATACATGAAGATAACTCTCCCTGTTTCCAAACAGCTACAAAAGGAGTGGGAAATGGACTATCTTTAATTGCTACTAGAACAACTTTCTTTAGCCAGCCCTTCATAACCTAGCTTTTTTCTTTCAATCTTTTCAGTCTTCTGACACTTACCTGTTATGCACTCTTTAAATAAAATATTTTCCATCTTTTGATTCCTGGTGTTTTCTCTGGCTGCAACGCCCCCCCCCCCCCCCCCCCCCCCCCGCCATGACTGGATGTTCTCCCTCTTCTTTTCAAACCCTTCATTATTTTCATGCCTTCCCTCTCTTCATTATTTCTCATTTATCCTACAAATAGTTTGTTTGTATAGGTTTATTTGCCTATTGTCTCCCCCATTAGATTGTGAGATCCTTAAGAGAAAGGACTTTCTGTGCCCTCAATATCCAGAACAGGGTTTAGCACATAGTCGGCACATATTAATTGAGATCCTCAGTTGTCATTTGGCAAGGCTCTGCCTCAATCATTATCAATGATATCTGGTCCCACTTCCACAACAAAAGTTCCATCCCAAAGGCCATGTCGTAACCTCAGAATTCTTTGCTGCTATTCAAATAAAATCTGTTGGGATTCCTTCTGCTACATATGCTTCATATAAGTAATGTTTTTTATTTTAGACTTCACAGGCTATATACTTTGGGTCTGGCTATTTTAATGCTCTTGTTTTTGTGTTTCAGAATTCCTTCTTTGGGGGATAGAAAGGAACCCATGCCACAGAGCTTCAGTTGGATCAGATCTTTTATACTTCATTATTTTGATGAAATTGTGCCAAAAGTTGGTACTTAAGCAATACTAAAGCATCAATTCTCATCACTTCTCATTCTCTATGGTCATTGTTATACTCCTCATCTTCTGTTTTCATCTCTTTCTCTCTCTTCTATTCTTTTTTTCTGTCCCAAGTCTTTACTAGCAGCTATGGTAGGAGAAATATTTTGTGCTTTCTCTTGCACACCCCAAGTTATAGGAAGTTTAACTCATATGGCATCCTCACTTCCTCCTGTTTTACTCTTAAGCTGAAAACAAACCTACTTACCCACTCCATGTCCTCCCCAGGAACTATGCAAATTCTCTTGAGACAATATATAGGAACAGGAAGATAGACAAGGGGGAAGAGTGAATAATATCCTTATCTCCTCTGGCTTTTCCATAATTATAATCTCTTATGAGAGAATGATTTAATAAATTAATGAATTTTGAATGAATTAAAAAAAAAACATATATTAAGCATTTACTAAATGTCAAGCACTCTGTAAGTACTTTGAATGCAAATATAAAAATAAGACAGCTAGATCCTTTAGGAACTTACAATTTAGTGGAGAAGACACTAAAGGGATGGTAGCCTGGAAGAGATATTTTGGTCTAGAAGATCCCTAGGGTGGTGAGTAGGAAGAAAAGGGAGTAGACTGAAATACCCCTATCCACTAACAATGATATGATTAAATTGAATTTCTTTTCAGAATTGAGAGCTGAAGGAGGAAAAGTGGCAAAGTATTCAGAAAGTTATAAAGGAAATAACCAGAGAAAAAGAAGTGAAGTAGAACTGAAACTTTCTTAAAATTTTGAGCTATGAAAGTCAATTACCACTTCCAGAAATGGAACCCTGAGGTGGAAACTCTAGGCATATCCAGGACATATTTAAAGACTCATTTTCTTTGGTTCTGCACTTCATCCTCACTCATGGAGACTTTGAATATGAATAGGACAGGAAAGAGATTTCTAACTTACAAATTTTTATATTAATGATCTTGGTAGAGGATATAATGGCCTAAATAGACTTTGAGGAGTTGTCTTATTGAAAATAAGCCATATCTCTTTTATCTCAATTCAATAATCTGGGGATGGGGAGTTTTAATGACTTGTTATAAAAAGCATTTCATCCAAATTCAAAGGATTGCCAACCATGTCAGTAGGAGACTGGAAGGAGAAGAATATATATGTGAGTGTTTTATGTGTGTGTGTGTGTGTGTGTGTGTGTAATGTATGTATGTATATATAATCTATACATACATCAAAAATATTTGTTTTAAATTTACAACCTGTTTAAAGTCTGATAGTTTCTCTAGATATCATGTCATGTAGGTCACTACAATTATTTTCTTAAAGATGAAAGAAGAATATACATATATAATATATATATCTGAATAAGTATAACATAAAGATCTTTGAAAATTTTAAATCAATATATAAATATTACCTATCAATCAAAGCCAGAAGATAGTGTAAGAAGAAAAAATATAAAGAATTAGTAGGAGTTTATATGAAACTTATACCCCTTTTTGGAGACTTTCCTAGAGAATTATATTTTGGAACTTGCATGGCAATAAGGAGTACCAATCTCTTTGTGTTAAAAGTCATTAAGCCCTCCTGGTAATTTAATGGAGGTCAAAGTAGATATAGTAAATGTTCAATAAAACAAACTCCAAAACTCTAGTTGGACCATTTTATCATCCAACAATAACATTGCTATTAGAATTTCTATGAACCAAATCTCTTACTTTTCTCCTCTATAGTCCTCTTAGTTTAGGTTAAAGCTGTATCCAAGGGAATTTGCCAACCATTGTGTAATTATGGATTCATTACAGGATTATTAACCAATGTAGTAGAATAAAATTCTGAGGTTTTCCCACATTTGGAAAGGGTACTAGTCTTTCCTGTATTCTATATATCTAAATTATATGGGTATGAAATATTACTATTGTATACCCTATAACAAATGCTCATTAAGGACTTATATATGCAAAATTCTTATTTATAGACTAATAGAGTTACAAGATTTAGATAAAACTAGGTAACTGCCTTCAAGGAAAGTAAATGCATTAAAATTCCAAGTAGTCATAACAAGGTGTAAATTTCATAATGATTATATAAAAATGGAGTCAAAATAATCAGAAGATGAGTAAATCCTGTATGTAGTAAAACACTATCACAAAGAAGGTGAAGAGAAACAGTGTGGAGTTATAATGCAGAAATTGTAAAGGGACAGTTTTAAAAATTGGGAAACGAGGGCATGTCTGTGGGTAGATAATTATCTATTAGAGAGGAGAAGACTGAAAAGAAAAAGGGATAAGGGAAGAAAATACAAACAATGTTGGGAAAGTATCAGGATGAACAGGAAATCATAATTTGGAGATTTCAAAGAACCCAGATATTTCCAGGAATTTATCATGTCAAATTGAGACATAAACCAGGAAGTAAAACTTCTATACCTATGAATCACTAGAGAAAACAGAACTTACATAGGACTGAAGATAACTGGTGCTTGTTAAGTTTTCTAGTATCATTGCTAATATGTACTCACAGACATTTCACATGAAATATGACTAGCAAGTCTGTCTATTTTATATTCTAAATCAAGTATTTAATTCAAAATTTAATATTAAATATCACTATAACCACTCAAATTTGTTTAGTAACATCTATATTTTAATTTCAATGAATAAGAAAAAAATCCTTTCCCTCCTTTTTTTTCTTTTCTTATTGTTGTTGTAGTGTATGTGTGTGTTTTTGTTTGTTTTGTTTTTTCCTAAGGCATTTGGAATCACACAGCCAGGAAATGTGAAATGTCTGAGGCTAGATTTGAACTCAGGCTGAACAGGGCTGGTTCTTTATCCACTGCACCACCCTAGCTGCCCCTACTCCTTTTTTTTCCCACTAAGCTCATTAATATCCCAGCTTTTTCTTTGATAATCAAAGATCAAAAAAGAGGCTGAATGTTTTCAAAGAATGAATACAGAGAAGAATTAGTCTTGATTTCTCTCCTTCTCCTTCATCTCTTTCCTCTTCCTCCTTCCCTTCCCCTTCTTCTCCTCATCCTCCTCACCTCCTCCTCTTTTCTTCTTCTTCTTCTTCTTCTTCTTCTTCTTCTTCTTCTTCTTCTTCTTCTTCTTCTTCTTCTTCTTCTTCTTCTTCTTCTTCTTCTTCTTCTTCTTCTTCTTCTTCTATTTCTCCTTCTTCTTCTATTTCTTCTTCTTCTTCTATTTCTTCTTCTTCTTCTATTTCTTCTTCTTCTTTTTCTTCTTTACTCTCCTTGCCATCTGCTTCCTCCATCTGCTTCTTCTCCTTCTTTCTTCTTTCCTTTTCTTCCCTTTTTATGACTCCAATGAATTAAAAGTAAGGTCCATTCTGAAAAAGCAATTCCCAAAGTCTAAAGAAGGGGAAAATCTCCATTTTTCAATGTAGTCTGATAGATAATAGCTGTAATTTCTATATTAAGTATGTAATTGAGGATATAATAGGAAATAAAGACACAAAGATAATTTGCAACAGTTTGTTTAGGGATCATCTATGTATGTGACCCATCTTCTGAGGGTCTTTTTAAATCTCTTGATGTGATGGAAAGAATCCCAATTTAAAAGTCTAGAATAACCCTGAACATAGGTAACAGGAAGGAAATGCCCATTTTGAATTGCTAATAATCACAACTCAGTATGATTTATGATCTTGGCATTCATTATGAACTAAAAGTTGAACTCTGGTGTGTGTGTGTGTGTGTGTGTGTGTGTGTGTTTTAAATGGCCTCAGCCAAAGTGGCCTGGACAAATGAATCATATGCCAAGAAATATGTCTAGAGCTAATTTCTGAGGCCAAGACTCTGGGAAAATGACCAATGGAGAAGTTTTGGATTGACTACAACTGAAGGCTTTTTTTTTTTTTTTTTTTTTTTTTTTTTGCAAGGAAAGTGCTCAGAACATGAAAAGTAAGATCAAAGCAAAAACATTGGGAAATACAACCTCAAATCTAAGATTTTTGGCACCTTCCTATTGATATGTCACCTTATGAGCCAACACTATCAACTACAAAGCCAACTACTGGAGTTACAGGATAGATGATGCTAAAAGTGAATGATTGATTATTATCAATAAAATAGTAAAAAGAAAAAAGGTTAAGCAAATGTCCAAAGAGCTCTACTCCCTTCAAATCACACTAGAGCTGTACTTTTTCATTCTAATAGGATTTGTCAATAGGTGGTGTTTTTGTTTTTTTTTTGTTTTTTGTTTTTTTTTTTGCTTTGATTTGATTTGGATCTTTCCAGAAGGAATGGTCCATGGAGCCCAGTGGGAGAGGTCTGAAAATGAAGTTATCAGAAATGTGGCCAGAGCCATTGAGTTGACCTCAGTAATAGAACAAGAGAGCTTCTGTTAGAATGGTCTGCTGAACTCTAGCTGATCTTTTCAAGGCAGGTGTGGGCCTCATACCTGCTTGTCAAGCACTGTATATGATCCAAAAAACTAAAAAAAAAAAAAAAAAAAAACTGAGTCACTGTCTGCTAAACTCTCAAATAAAATTACTCTGTTTCCCAAACAGTCCAGTCTCCCCCCCCAAAAAATTAGCCCCACGAGATTGAGGAAGAAAGCACCCTACAGACCTTTCATTTTGAACCCTGACTTCCCCCCCACCCCTACCCAGCTCCAGTCCTCCCTGACCTGGGCTTTATTCCCCTGGGATTATTCATCTGTTTGCCGTAGGACAATTAAATGTGACTCAGATTAAGTAAACTCTAAAACCCAAGGAAAATATGCTAAAAACAGACCTAGCCCTACCTCTTCCCATGCCAGGGATTAACTGATGCAGAAGTATGAAAATATGCAGGGGAAAGGAGGAGGGGGAGGCATACTACTTTCAGGAAAACTCCTGCATTATCTGAATCGAGGTTATAGGTCATAGTCTGAGCACAAGTTAATTCCCTGGAGCCAGCAGGTGGAGCTGGTTAAGAAGGCATGGCAAAGGAAGCTTTGTCTTATTGCTAGAGAAATGCTCATAAACTATTTGGGGCCACAGGAAGAAACCCAAAAGTGTTGATTAAATAAACTGCCAAGAGAGCTAATATAGTAATCTTCCATCCCCCTCTCCCCAAATCCCTTTGGTTGCAAAAGGACTTTAACTTATGCTCCTTGTTACTGGTTATCTGTGGATACATGGGGCAGAGTAGGGCTGAACGACATAAACACCATATTTGCTTGATAATAGGAACAAACTTGATAATAGAATTTTTAGTGTTGGAGGACAAAAGGAATGAAGGGATTGAAAATGTGAGATCCTACTGAAGTAATATCTGACAGTTTCATGTTGTCATTCCTGCAAATTTTCACATTCTTCTTCTGAGAGAATTAGTGTGTCAATGTGTATCTTAGTGTGTCAGAGAAGAACAATGAGAACTAAAGTGAGAAGACAAGAACTAGCAGTATGATCTTGGACTTCAATTGACTGATGTTGTAATCATGGGCTCTGATTTCCTTTTCCATCTCAAAAAATAGAACTCTTACACAGTAGAAAAAATACAGGCTTTAAAATCATTGGACCCAAGTTCAAACCTCACTTCCTGTCTTTACTAGCTATTTGACTCTGGACATATAATTGAATCGTCCTTACCCTCAGTTTCTTCATCTATGAAATGAGGGAGTTGAATTCAAAAGTATCTAAAGTCTCCTTCACTTTTATTATGTTCCTAAGTCTAAGGAAGTATTAGAGTAAATAAAAAAGGTAAATAGAATAAAATCATGTACAGAAATGTTGAAATTCCAAATAAACCTATTTGAAACTTAGAAAATTATACAATTTTAATTTCAGAACCATAATCAGTCAGTTATAAAGGCAATAATGTTAATTTATGCCATTGTGAATAAGGTTCCTGAGTAAGGAAAGTTTAAGTTCAGATATACTTCTGATTTGTTCTAGCTATTTGATCCTAAGTCTCTTATCCTCTATTTAAATAACTTCTTAAGATTTATCTGTAGTCCCATGGCCTCAGTCTCTCTATTCCCCCTCCAAATGAGTTTGGGCTCTCAGAGATTGAATATTTACATGTCAAGGGTTTCTAACAAGAGCCAACTCTAAGGGATTGAGGTTTCTAGTAAAATTATCCCTAAGTTCCCATCTAGTGTACATTCTAATATTGATACTGATAAAACATGAAGAGTTTAATTGCAAAAGAATTCACCCAATCTCTTCCTCTCTCCTTTCCTCCCTCTTCTCTCTGTCTCTCTGTTTCTCTATCTCTCTCTGTCTCTCTATATATTTCTCTCCCCCACCTTTTTTTCCCCTTCACTCCTCTCTCTTCAAATCCTTGGAGATAGTGGTCTTAAACTTAAGATTTCAAAGTACTAAAACATATATATCTTTTTGTGCTTTTTAAGAAATTCCCACTAAGTTTACTTCATAGTGAGGCAGCAGCAAGGGATGAAGCAAGAGTTGTTCCTCTTCACTCTGTTGAACTTGTTCCCTGCAGGACTTGAGATTTTGATCAATAGACCAATCCCTCATGAAGAGAGTCAAGAAAGTATCTTTGGTTGCCCAATAAGCAAATGGGCATCTGATTGATAGCTTCAGTTCATCTCTCAATCTCATTGGTTATCTGAATACTCCTCTTTTGTAATATTTATGTCATTACAATCAGGAAATAAATAATACAGAAGAAATGGATGCACTAGGCATTCATGAACCTATGGAAACTGGGTAGAAGTGGGGTAAGGTAGCCACAACCTTTCCCTTTCCCCATCCACATTCCCAAGTCATCAGCTTACAACAATCCACCTTCCCTGGCTACTGGAAGAAAAAATACCAAAAAAAAAAAAAAAAAAAAAAAAAAAAAAAAAAAAAAAAAAAAAAAGCCAAAGAAAAAACTTATCTATGATTCTTTTTTAAATATTAATTCACTCCCAGCTCCTTGCCTCTAGAGTCATTAATCCTTTTACTTTCTTAAAAATTTTCACATAGCACTAGCTCCCTATTCATTCCTATCCAGAAATAGGCCTGCTAAGCCTCCACTTATAGAATGAGAACCTGGGGTGGATAAAGAGTAAGAGGAAATAAATAGACTTACTCAGAGTCACATAGCAAGTATCAATGCTCAAAATTAAACTCAGGTCTTCCTGACTCCAGGCCAAGCATTCTATTCATTGGCATAACTAGCTGTCAGCCTGCCAAGGGGTATTATTAATTAAACTTTTTTCCCATTCACAACCAACTGCTTTTCACCTGAGAAATTTTTACATGACCCCTAGTATATAGGTATATAAAATAGGTATATAGCTCAAATATTTACTGATAATAAATCAAAATTAACATTCCCCCATATTCAGTTACAAGATCCCATATGGAGTAGCTACATGGGCTCTATGTAATCCAACAGGAGGGGAAAATCCAATCATGCACTAAAAACTTTGTTTTCATTAATTAGTCCCATTGCATGTACTCAGAGAAAGATTGTGATTTCAATTGGTAGAGAGATTCCTAGGTATTCTGTGCTGGTGAAATCATGAGGACTGGAGAACTGGAGAACTGGAGGACTGGAGTACTGGAGTACAGATTTGAAGTTAAAGACCCTATTGGTGGCTGTCCTGTCTCCTTCACTTCTCCACTAAGACCAAGGCCCATCTGAAGGTCACCCCAAAAGCTAGCCCAACTCCAGGTGAAAGAGACAGACGATAAAGATTTTGGACTCTATTCCTGACCATTCTCAGGGTGTCTATTCTACTGAGACCAAGGCTGGTACCAAGGCTCTCCAGAAAGCTAGCCCAGACATTACAATAAAGTCCAACTGGATCAAGTCCCTGACCCTTGTATAAGAACTTAAATGAAGAATTCCTAAAAATTTTAGGCATTGTTGCATAAATGGTATCCAATTTATTTGTAGATCCATCTGTCAATTTTCATTACAAGACTTTCCTCTGAACATCTGAGCTATTTTTAAAACTTTTAAATGAAGGTCCCCACTAGTTTTAGATGATGGATGATGATGACCATAACAAAACAAAAACAAGGTTTATCAAATACCTAGCATAGCATTAAGAGCAATTAGATGCTTAATTCAATAATTATTCAGTTCATTATTTATCCAGAACCCAATCTACTGGTAAAGTCAAATCATTATGCCATCAGTGTGATTTTTCAAAACATATACTATGCTTTCTGCAATTTACCTTTGGGCATATAAAGAAATGCCCAGTCTCTACCTCCATACAATAAGAAAGTGTTATAGATCATTTATTTTTTAAATGTTATTATCAAGATATGTTAGATTGTACTGAACTGTTTCATTGTCTATACTTTCATCACATTAAATAACTGATGAAACAAATGGTCCTGATACAATATAATTGCTAATTATCAAAAAAAAAAATTATCAGTAAAATTTCAGTATACAATTCTTTTGCAAATTCTTTGAGAGCTGGAGCTTATCTTAGAAACTCATTACTGGTACAGAGAATGAAGGCAACCTCCTTGAAGGTAACTATTTACCTGTCCACTTTATGACTGGAACTTCCCAATTATTTATAATTTAATAAAAATAAATTGTTGAGAATTGTATATAAGCCAAAGATATAACTCTATATATCAATAATATAATTGTTTTCATTGAGTTTTATCATACATAAGAAATATAAGTAAAGGAATAGCACATTTTAATTTAAATTAATTATCTGTTATTTAAGTTTCTCTGAGGCCACTGAATCTAGTGTGTCAATGCTTCCTACACGTAGGCTACATGCCAAACTCATGGTGTAGAGAAAAGCTGGGGTATTAATATACATGAATTCTTTTTCTAGCTCAGATATTAAATAGCTGTGTTATCTTAAGCAATACACCTTGCCTCTCTGTGTTTTGCTTCCTCAATTATAAAATGAAGAGATTGCACTGATTAGTCTCTAACATATCTTCCAGTTCTATCATACTAGTCAGTTAAGTTAATATTGCATTATAATGGCTATGTAACTATCAGAGTTAGGACACAGAAATAGAAACATGAACTTTCTCTCTCTTTCTCTTCTTCTTTTCCTTCTTTTCTCTCCCTTCTCTTCTTCATCTTTCTCTCCTAAAATACCAAAAAAACCATATAGATACTAATGCATATATGCATATGTATGTATGCATATATAAATATACATAGACATATGAATGTACTCATTCATTATATGTATACAAAATATACAAATGGATATGCCTATGCAGATATAGATGTACATTACCACCCTTCACACAATTCCTAAGGCCCATTCAAATAACTATATTCAATGTTCCTTATATTCAGAATTCCATTTTCAGTCTTTAAGTTGACTTAAAGTTCCTTCCTCTCTTCCTTCTCATTAAACTGAAAGCTTAAAAGTAAGAGAGCCAATCCTGGTAAAAAAAAGCCCTAATAGGACAGCTCTGAGGAAAAAAGTGTGATCTTCACAGTGTTTGTCTCATAGAGATTACTTCAAGCAGAATTATCTCTCTTCTATCCCCATCCCCTAAGGAAATGAGACCTAGTAGCAAAAGCATATCTAGGAAGACAGACAGATCCAATACATCAGGAATTCAGTGTTAGCTTCTCTTCTCTGGATTCAATGGGGTTTTACTCCTGATTACTGAACCTTTTATATGCAATTAGATCAACAAATATCTGAAACTTTTAAAAGGTACAAATGAGGTACTCAGAATGTTTTGACCTTATATTTTCTCTTTCATCAGGAGAATTTTTTTGGTAAGGAAAGAGGAATTCAAGTTACCTAAGGGCTCCAAATCAACCCATTCCCCCAATAATAGCTAACAATAATAAGAGCTAACAATCAGGCACTATATTAAACAACTTAGAATTATTATCAATTAATCTCACAACAAACTAGAGAAATAAATAATGTAACTATCACCACTACATAGATGAGGAAATTGAGACAGTAAACTGAGGTTCAGTGACTTGTCTAATCTGACAACTGCCAAGTATGTATGGTTTTATTAGAACTCAAGTCTTCCTGACTTCAGACACAATTCTATCTATTATGACATCTAATTGTACCAATTTCATTTACATTTTCTTATTTGTACATGTTGTTTTTCTCCAATAGAATACATTATTCTTGAGCATCAAGATTTGCTTTTGCCTTTGTATTCTCAATGCTTAGCATAGCACAAAACACTTAATAAATTCTTCTTGAATAAAGAAAAAGAGTGAACGGATGAATGAAGTCTTCTAATTCATTCCAATGTGTTCTTCAGATATAGCTTTATTTCCAACAAATTTCCTCACATCCTAAAATCCTTCTTTCTCTTATTAATTTCTTCTTACCGTTTCTTTCTTCTCAGTAAAAACTTTCTTCTTATAAAAACTGGGAATTCAGAGAGAATTATGGCTGCCTTATTGGCAAAGTATGACTTATTAAAGGTGGTTGATAAAAGAAAACATAATTTACCATAAAAGTTTCCTTTCCTGAATATATAAATGTAATACAAAATTAGTCAGTTCTTATACAAGGCTGCTGTAGTGCCTACCAACCTGGCCAATTAAATTGTTGAAACATTTGAGATATATTACAATATATTATGCCAAGAATATTCTATGAAATGGGCTTGTTAGTAGAAATAATTGAATAGAAATAATTGAATGTCAAGTGCTTGAGTTCAGTTTGACAAGCTAACAGATACATGCAGAAGCAGGCAAATTCAGTATAACTTGTCATATGCAGAGTTTTAGGAGCATGATGAAATAGACTATATAATGGTGTAGTTGAACCTGTTACAACACTCAAATTTCAATAGAGTCATTGAAATTTATAACAATGATCCCCATCTTCAACCCTCCATTTTACTATATTATGAGTCCTTTTCTTCATTTAAACAAGTTATAGCTGGAAAGTTGAAATAATATGGTCACAAGCATTATCGCTTTTACCATTCTGCTACATTAATAACAATAAGAACAATGATAATGGCATACATTTACATTTTTGGAATCTCTAGGCTAGTGTTGTATGCCTGTCACTCAATCTTCTTTTTCTATTCTTTTTTTAGATTTAGATTGTCATTATTAAAAGCTATCAAACTTGTCTGCTTACAAATTATTATTCAAAGAAAATGCTGATGGTCCAAATATTTACAAAAGTAATCATTCTAAAACATTATTTTAACAAATATTTCTCCTAGTATGAATAGTAAATACATAAAATTCATATATTGTCACATATATCTGAGAGGAGCAATAGTCTCATTGTGAAGGAAGCATACTACTTAGAAAATAAAAATTGCAACCTTAACAGCATTTTATTGGCTTTGTAGACATGAATTATTAGCGTAACTATTTAAATATATTTTATATTGCTATGACATCATGCAACATTAAGAATTTAGATTGTTGAAAGGTATTTATTAAGTTAACTCACAAATTATGTGATTTTATACAACATTGGAGATATAAAAGAATACACATATATCTCCAATTATAATAATGATTTTAGTCATAAAAATATTCTTTGGAGGAATTGTTTTTCTTTCTTTGTTTCCCCTTTAAGTGGAATTCTTATCTATTTTTCTTTGCATTTTCTTTACTAAGCCTTAGTTTTTAATAGCTCTTATGAGACATTCCACTTTAAAATATCACTTTTGTTTACATTTCTCATGTAAAATTAATTTTTAAAAATGGAACTTATCCATTGATATTCATTAAGAAAGACAGTAGCAAAGTGATTCGATTTAGAATTTTAAGGGACTTTAGGAGCAATAATGTAATACAATCAAGCACTTTGTCATATACATGTAAAACCTCAAAAAGGTAAAATTATTTGTCCAAGGTAATGTAAGTAGTAAGTAGCCATGATTTGAACCTGATAATAATTTTACAATTGTGTCTAGCTCATAAAGAGGAAATAACATGGCATTTAGAGTCAAGATCTGAATTCAAATTCTACCTCAAACTCTTATTATCTGTGTCCTGGGAAAGTCACTTACTTTTATTCAACCTCATTTTCTTCATTCATAAAACAAGGATAATAATATTTACCTCATAAGGTTTTTACGAGGATCAAATGAGATAACAGATGTTCCACCTTTAAGTAGCATACAAATACTAGCTATCAAAATATCAAAATAACACAGCAGTGACACATAGTTGGCCTTTAACAAATGCTTATTGACTGGTTAAAAACCCAATATTTCTATGTCTTTTGGTCATTGATTAAAAATCAATAGCATTTATAGTTTGAAAATAGGTTAATAGTAATACACTAATACTGCCTGGTTATAAAGGCTTGTATGTATGTCAGGGAGAAAAGACAAATAATTGTAGGATCTTGATTTTCTTTGGTTTGTTGCAAAAATACCTTCCACTTTCCCTTAATTATATAAGTATCCATATATTTCTTTCATATCTACTTTGAGAAAACAAGCTAACCCATGACTTAATATTTATATTATTTTTATTGTTCAGTTATGTCCAACTTTTTGTTTTGCCATTTTGAATTTTCTTGCAAAGTTACTGGAATGGATATGCTATTTGTTCTCCGTTTCTCTCAATTTCTCCTCCATTTCCATTTCCATTTCATTCTTCTTACTATATAAATGAGGATACTGAGGCAGTGTTATGTGACTTGGCATCACCTTTCTGATATCACGATCCTCTTCAAGAACAAAAGATAAGCAACATATACAATACAATAATAGACATATACAATGACAAGAACAAATGTATGATGATCTTAGTATATTAAATTTATGATGATAAAATACCTAATTAATTTCCTATCTTCTAAAATAGTATCAAGAATGCTATTTTAACAAAAGATCAAGAATTTCAAGGAAATTAATGAAAAAAAATCAAATGAAGGTGGCTAGCTGTACCAGATCTAAAATTATATTATAAAGCAGCGGTTACCAAACCATTTGGTATTGGCTAAGAAATAGACTAGTTGATCAATGGAATAGGTTACGTTCAAAGGACGAAACAGCCAATAACTTTAATAATCTAGTATTTGACAAACACAAAGACCCCAGTTTCTGGGATAAGAACTCACTATTTGACAAAAATTCCTGGAAAAATTGGAAATTAGTATGGCAGAAACTAGGCATTGACCCACACTTAACACCATACACCAAGATAAGGTCAAAATGGGTTCATGACCTAGGCATAAAGAATGAGATTATAAATAAATTGGAAGAGTATAGGATAGTTTACCTTTCAGATCTGTGGAAGAGGAAAGAATTTATGACCAAAGAAGAACTAGAGATCATTATTGATTACAAAATAGAAAATTTTGATAATATCAAATTGAAAAGATTTTGTACAAACAAAACCAATGCAGACAAGATTAGAAGGGAAGCAATAAACTGGGACAACACTTTTACAGTCAAAGGTTCTGATAAGGGCCTCATTTCCAAAATATATAGAGAATTGACTATAATTTATAAGAAATTAAGCTGTTCTCAAATTGATAAATGGTCAAAGGATATGAACAGACAATTCCCAGATGAAGAAATTGAAACTATTTCTAGCCATATGAAAAGATGCTCCAAGTCATTATTAATGAGAGAAATGCAAATTAAGACAACTCTAAGATACCACTACACACCTGTCACATTGACTAGAATGACAGGGAAAGATAATGAGGAATTTTAGACGGGATGTGGGAAAACAGGGACACTAATGCATTGTTGATGGAATTGTGAATATATGCAGACATTCTGGAGAGCAATTTGGAACTATGCTAAAAAAGTTATCAAACTGTGCATACCCTTTGATCCATCAGTGCTACTACTGGATTTACAGTAGATCACAAGTAGGTCACAAGAGATACTAAAGAAGGGAAAGGGACCTGTATGTGCCAAAATGTTTGTGGCAGCCCTGTTTGTAGTGGCTAGAAACTGGAAAATGAATGGATGTCCATCAATTGGAGAATGGTTAGGTAAATTATGGCATATGAATGTTATGGAATGTGGTGTTCTCTTCTATTTTATAATATAATCATTATCTCTGGGAGCAAGTTTCTTGGGGAGGTTTTCTGGAGGTAGCCTTAGTTTCAGTTCAGAGAAATAATCACTTCAAATGCAGCCAGCTGATACAATCCAAACATTTATTTTCTCCTTCCAAATCTTATCTCTTTCCTTGGGCCCAGTTAGCTTTCTTAGAGGCCTATCTCTCTGCTTGGTTCCAAGAGCTCTTGCAGCTTGTCTTTTAGCTCTTCCAGCTTCTGCCTTTAGCTCAACTCCAACTTGTGGCTTCTCAATCTCCAACTGATGCTCCCCCTCAATCTTTTCAACTGAACTTTCCTGAATGAGCTCAGCTGTTTTTATAATCTTTTAGAGGTGTAAACTCAAAGGTTGATGCCTTCTTTGAGAGTGGGATTATGGGAGGTGTGAATTTGGATATCTCATACTGAATCCTGAAATCTCCCAAACATATGAACTAATGTGTGAGCTAATGTGTGCACTCTCAAAGGTGTTAACTTAATCATTGTTTCTATCAATACTAGTGACTTAATACCTTGTAAGGATTTGCTCTAATGTGTGAACCAACAAGCATTGTATCAATTCCATTGAGTACTTAATAATAATAGAAATAATAATAGCAACTATATACAGTGCTTTAAAGGTAGCAAAGTGCTTCAGATATATGTTAACTCATTTGATCCTCACAACCCTGTGAGCTAAGTGCTATTATTATTATTCCCATTTTACAGATGAGGAAACAGAAACCAAAAAAAAAAAAAAAAAAAAAAAAAAAGGTTAAATGCCTTCCCTAAGTCACAATACTAAGTATTTGATTTACTATTCTAATCTGCTTCTTCCTGACACCAAGACCCATTTTTAGGCCTCTTTGGGCCACTCTGACCTTCATAAATAAATGTTAGCTCTTATCATTACTAGTGGAATTAGTATTCATAAAATTAGTATTATTTAAAATAGTGTTAAATTTTGATTTTTCTTACATTTCTCAAGTAGGAGTTGTATATTCTTTACTACCATATAATTACTAAGACAAATTTCAATCTCATTATAATTTAGTAGATAAGTCTCAGGGTGAGTTACCTAAGGAACATAGAGATTGCATGATTCATTTAAACCTTTCTCTCTGACTCTGGCTCCAACATTCTATTTATGACATCATATAATTTTACTATTCTTTTTTGTTTTGTTCAATTCTTTTTTTTTTTTTTTTTTTTTTGGTGAAACAATTGAGATCACACAGTAAATGTTAAGAGTATGAGATCATTTAAACTGAGATCTGAACTAAGGTTCTTCTGCCTCCAGGACTGGTTCTCTATCCACTGCACCATGTACCTCCCCCAACTTTTTTTTTTCTTTTTTCAAGAGAAAGGGAAGAAATGACATTGATCCTAAAAACAACTTTACTGACACAGTCATATGGATCTAGGCTATTTTGAGAACATATCCACATATTATTATAGCAGTATAAATATATTTCATCTTAAAGACATGGAATATATGCCTAGAATCTAAAAGTGTTCTTTCAAGATGTGGGGATAAGGCTCATCAGATGAATAATGCTCATGAATCCCAGTTTTACTGGAATTAACTTATGATTGACTTATAACTTTATTTTTTTTTTAAAAAAGTGAACATTTTTATGATGTCAAGTCATTTATATAGAGATGACTTAGTGATCTCTATGAAACATGGTTTGAGGTCCCTCTTCAATTTTAAAATATCATATGTGTTTATTTTTGAATATCTATGACTATCCAAGGAGGAGTCAATATCTAGTGATTAGTGAACAGAATCTGTCATAATCTGTGATTGGATTTAACTTTTGCAGCTGACATAGACCTTTGCAAACTCATTTTTCCATTAAGCTTAGTATAATTTTCTCCCACCAGATTGAGAGTGACTAAATGACTAAGGTTCATTGAATAGATATAGTCCTTTTTGAAGTTCCAGGGATGGAGCCAATATGTCAAAGTACAGCCAGGAAGCTGTTTGAGCCCTCCTAGTTTCCCTCAAAAACCACATAAAACCAAGTCTTTAAATAGAGTCTGAAGAAAGAAAAACACTCTCCAGCTCAAGATAGATCAGAAGGACATCAAGAAAGGTCAGTCTCAATGGGGTGAAAGAGGTGCTTAATCCATCTCAGAGTCTGGGAAAGCCAGCAAGAGAGTTTTTAACACAGCAGATCAGCCACTAAGAGTGGAATTGAAGAATGGGACAGCCTCTAGTCCCAGCTCAGAAGGCAAATTCTGGAAAACCAAGTTGTTTCCTGAAAAGAGAAGATAGGACTACACTCAGCTGTGAGCAAGATACAAACACAAGAGCCTCTGAGTTCAAACCCAAGGCTCAGAGCTTCATTGGACATTTGTTACAGTCCTTTACCCCAGAAGAAGAGCTCAACCATAAAAAGTAACAAAAGAGGAAATACAAAAAGAAAAGGAAAGAAAAATGAGCAAGAAACAGAAAAGAACCTTAACTATAGAAAACAACTATGGTGACAGGGAAGACCAAAGAACCAACACAGATGGGGACAAAATGACCATAGAAGAAATTTCAAAGAGTGATATGAATTGGTCTCAAGCCCAAAGAAGCTTCTTGGAAATGCTCATAAAAGATTTTAAAAGGTAAATAAGGGAGATAAAAGAAAAAAAATGTGAAAAGAAATGAGAGGTATACAAGAAATAGTAAAAAGTTTGGATAAGGAAGGAAAAAAATTGACTGAAGCAAACAATTCCTTAAAAAAGATAATAGGCCAAATACAAAAACAAAATATACACTTAAGAAAATCATACCAAGAAAAGTAGAATTAATCAAATGGAATAAGAGATACAAAAGCTAACTGAAGAAAATCATACATTAAAAACTAGAATAAGGCAAATAGAAGCTATCTCTATAAGACATCAAATAAGCCAAACAACCTTAAAAAATGAAAAAAAAAAGGAAGAAAATGCAAAATACTTTATTAGAAAAATAGTCAATCTGGAAAATAGATCCAAGAGAAACAATTTAGAAATTATAGGTCTTACTGAAGGTCATGACTAAATAAAGATCCTGATAGTATTCTTCAAGAGATAATAAAGGAAAACTGCCTGATGTACAAGGACCAGAGAAGAAAACAGTCATTGAAAAAATCCATCAAATCACTTCTGGAAAGAGATTTCACAAGTAAAACCCCAAGGATCATTGTTGCAAAACTCCAGAAATATAATTTCAAAGTAAAAATACCTTGTTGCCAGACAAGCTGCCAAACAAAAATAATTCAAATATCAAGGAGCAACAGTAAGGATTAGTCAAGAACTGGCAGCATCTACAGTAAAAAGGTTGGAGGGCCTGCAATACCATATTCAAGAAGGCAAAAGACATGGGGATACATCCAAGAATTAACTAGCCGAAGAGATTGAGAATCATCTTTCAGGGAAGAAGATAAATTTTCATTGAAGTAAGAGAATCAATCATTTCTATTGGAAAAAAAGCAGAACTAAACAGAAATTTTAATCTTCAAACACAATACTCAAGAGAAGCATAGAAAGGTAAACAGGGAAAATATATTTCTTATTTAAAGATTAAATTGTTTACATTCTTACATAGAAAGATGATATCTGTAACTCTTAAGAACTGTATTTGTTATTGGGGTAGTTAGAGCTGGTATACATGGAAAGAGGATATGGATATGAATTGACTCTAATGTGATAATATCAAAGAAAAAGACACTGTGGAGATGGGAAAAGGATCTTACTTGTAGAAGTATAGTAGGACAAATTAGATTACAAGAAGAGGCACAAAAGATTTCTTACAATAAAATGAAAGAAGGGAGGAAGGATGAGAATTGTCTGAAGCTTAACTTCATCAGTTTGGGCTAAAAGAAGAAATAAATTTATCACTCAATTGAGTATAGAAATGTATTTTATCCAATAAAGAAGTAGCAGGAGAAAGGGGAAAGAAAAGATAGGAGGAATAATAGAAGTTAGGGCAGGTAAAGTTGAGGGGAATGTTAAAAATTTAACACTATTAAGGAAGGATAGGGTGGAAAGAGAGAACATAAATGTATACAGGAAAGAAAATAGGATAAAGAGAAATACAGAGCTGGTAATCCTAACTGTGAATGTGAAGAGGATGAACTTTCCATAAAATGGAAGTGAATAGCAGAGGGGATTAAAAAGCAGAACCCTACAATGTGTTGTTTACAAGAAACACATTTGAAAAAGAGTAACAGTAAAAGGTTGGTGTAGAAGTTAATATGCTTCAGCTGAAGCAAAGAAAGCAGAGTTAACAATTCTGATCTCAGATAAAGCAAAAGTTAAAAATAATCCAATTAAAAGAGATAAAGAAAGAAACTATATCTTGTTAAAGGTTGCCATAAACAATGAAGGAATAACTATACTAAATGTATATATACCAAGTGATAAAGAATCCAATTTTTTAAATTAATTTTTTAAATAACTTTTTATTGACAACCCATGCCAGAGTAATTTTTTACATTATCCCTTGCACGCACTTCTGTTCCGATTTTTTTCCCTCCCTCCCTCCATCCTCTCCCCGCGATGGCAAGCAGTCCTATACATGTTAAATAGGTTGCAGTATATCCTAGATACAATATATGTGTGCGGAATCGAACATTTCTTTTGTTGCACAGGGAGAATTGGATTCAGAAGGTAGAAATAACCCAGGAAAAAAATAAAAATGCAAACAGCTTACATTCATTTCCCAGTGTTTTTTCTTTGGGTGTAGCTGCTTCTGTTCATCATTGATCAATTGAAACTGAGTTAGATCTTCTCTTTGTCAAAGAAATCCATTTCCATCAGAATATATCCTCATACAGTATCATTATTGAAGTATATAATGATCTCCTGGTTCTGGTCATTTCGCTTAGCATCAGTTCATGTAAGTCTCTCCAAGCTTCTCTGTAATCATCCTGCTGGTCATTTCTTACAGAACAATAATATTCCATAACATCCATATATCACAATTTACCCAACCATTCTCCAATTGATGGGCATCCATTCATTTTCCAGTTTCTAGCCACTACAAACAGGGCTGCCACAAACATTTTGGCACATACAGGTCCCTCTCCCTTCTTTAGTATCTCTTTGGAGTATAAGCCCAGTAGTAGCACTGCTGGATCAAAGGGTATGCACAGTTTGATAACTTTTTGGGCATAATTCCAGATGAGCATGCAAATTTTTAAGGAAGATATTAAACCAATTAAAGGAAGAAATAGAAAAAACTATATTAATAGGGGAATTCAACTTTCCTCTCTCAGAATTAAACAAATATAATCACAAAATAAACAAGAAGGGAGGTTAATAGAATCCTAGAAAATTTACCTATAATAAATCTCTAGAGAAAACTGAATAGAGATGGTGCATGGCACTTACACAAAAACTGACCATGCATTAAGGCATAAAAACCTTACAATCAAATGCAGAAAAGCAGAAATAGTAAATGCTTCCTTTTCAGACCACAATGTGATTAAAATTATATTCAATGAAGGGCCAGGGAAAGATAGGCTAAAAACCAATTGGAAATTAAATAATCTAATTCTAAATAATGAGTGGGTCAAATCACAGAAACAATCGTTAATTTCATCTAAGAGAATGACAATAATGAGACAACATATCAAAACCTATGAATGCAGCCAAAGAAGTTCTTAGAGGAGATTTTATATCTCAAGAGATAGTTACATGAGTAAAATAAATAAAGAGGAAATCAATGAATTGGCCATGCAACTAGAAAAAGAACAAATTAAAAACCTCCAATTAAATACCAAATTAGAAATTCTGCAACTCAAATGAGAGATTAATAAAATTGACATTAAAAAAACCTTTTGAACTAATTAATAAAGCAAAGAGTTGGTTTTATGGGAAAAAGCCAACAAAATAAACTATTGGTTAATTTCATTAGAAAAAGGAAATAAAAAAATCACTTTAACAGCATCAAAAATGAAAAGGGTGAACTTACCACCAATGAAAAATTAATTAAAGCAATAACTGTGAGCTATTTTGCCCTACTCTATGACAGCAAGTCTGACAACCTAAATGATGAATATCTACAAAAATTATAAATTGCTCAGATTAACATAAGAGGAAATAAATTACTTAAATAATCCTATTTTAGAAAAAAGAAATTGAACAACCCCTCAGTTAACTCCCTAAAAAAAAATCTCCAGGGCCCAATGGATTTACAAGTGAATTCTACCAAACATTTAAAGAATAATTAACACCAATACAAAGTAAACAACGTGGGAAAATGGATAAAAAATGAGTCCTGCCAAATGCCTTCCATGACACAAATATGATACTGATACCTAAAACAGGAAGAGCCAAACAGAAAAAGGAAATTATAGTCTAATCTACCTAAAGAATATTTATGCATTTTTTAAAATAAAATATTAGCAAAAAGATTACAACAACTTTTCAAGAGTATAATATAATATGACCAAGTGGGATTCATGCCTGGAATGCAAGACTAGTTCAATTTTAGGAAAATTATTGCCATAATTGACCATATCAATAACAGAATCAACAGAAACCATATGATAATCTCAATGGATGCAAAAAAAAAAAAAAGGCTTTTGACAAAAGACAGAATCTATTTCTTTTAAAAACACTTGAAAACATAGGGATAATGTGAGCTTTCCTTAAAATAATAATCAGTATTTATCTAAAACCTGTAGCAAGCATTATTTTAACGGGGATAAGCTGGGTGCATTCACAATAAAATCAGGGTGTAACAAGGATGTTCATTTTCACTACTATTTTTCAACATTTTATTTAAAATATTGTATTTAGAAAAAAAAAGAAAAAGAAATTAAAGGAATTAGAATAGGCAATGAGAAAATAAAACTATCACTCTTGTGATGATATATTTAGAAGATCCTAGAAAATCATCCAAAAATCTGCTGGAAACAATTAATAGCTTTAGCAAAATTGTAGGTTATCAAACAAACCTACACTAATCATCAATCTTTTTATATATTACTGATAAAGCCCATCAGCAAGAGATAGAAAGAGAAATTCCATTTAAAATTACTGTGGACAAAATAAAATATGTGGGAGTCTGCCTGCCAAGACAAACCCTAGAACTATATGAACTATTACAAAATACTTCTCACACAAATAAAGTCAAATCTAAACAATTGCTATGTCCAGTCAGAAATCCAAGGTAAGTCAAACTCCTGAGGTTAAATTTCCCCTATAAATATATCCATGGCTCATGCTATCTTGTGTGATACCCTTTTGGGTCAGCATTATGTGGAGCAGCTCCTGGGAAAGGTGTAGCAATAACCCTAAGGCTACCTGTCCTTAGTAATGATATAGTTAGAAATGATGTTTCTTGTACTAGGGTATCTTGCTCCCATTTATTCTATATGATCAGAATGCTTAGGCCACAAATGTCAGAAAAGAGCCTATTGGTCAGTGATAACAGAGTTTCTGAGACCAATGAGCAACGATAACAAGGTGCTTAAAATTGATGTAGGAACAGAAAAAAATGGGTACCTGCCACCTGATTTAGTAACATTTCAAGCCTAAAAACATATCTCCAGAAGATTTCCTCCCCCCCCCCTTAACCTGCCTCTATCTTCCTGAGCTCTGCCCAGAGAATTTTGGTATTATTGGTACTGCACCTAAGCACAAAAATCAGAACCAGACTACTGCTCAACTCTATCTCTAAACCATAAAATATCACTGACATGAAACTCCTGGTTTTCCTATAAATTTCTCTACTGCTCCTAGTTCTTTGCTAATTTGTTTTGTAATTTAATCTTCTTTAATTGGCATTACAATTATAATAAACTTTGTCCCCTGCCTTGGAGATGCCTGCAAATTCTTTTGAGACACCTTGTGACACCATTCTGGAATGCCAACATTTTTGAGATCGCCCTTGAACCTCAATAAGTATGTCAGAACACTCTGCCTTGTGGCGTCTTTGCTCTTCACCCCTCTCCCATTCCATGTTTTGTCTTTCTTCTCATCCTCCCCTATTATATTCCTCTCAACCTACAATGCCTCATAGTATCTTTCTCCTTCTTATAGCTAACACTTTTAGGGTGCTAATTTCCCCTATAAGTTTAGCTTGTCAACTAAACACATAATATAATCTCATAGGGTGTTCCCTTTCTCCTAGTTAATTGAGAGTTCCCCTAGGAAACTTTTTTTTCATTATTCTTTATTAAAACATATCTACTTAGTATGTGCTGTCTCAACTCAATTTTATATTTACCATTCCAGGTGTGTCTTATATCTCTTCATTTTGTCTGTAATCTCTTCTCCTAGATCAACTTACCTTTTGCCAAAGAGAATGGCTATTGTGAATTCTTCATATGACCAAACTCCAATATCTGGACATTTGGTGCCTGCATCAATCTCATCATTTGGTGCTGAACTCTACACACGTCATTTGGAACTAGGAATTGCTCTTCTAAGTCATATCTCCTAAATCGTATCAACACAGTTAGTAAATGTCCACGACAGGATTAAAACTCAGATCTTCCTGTCTCAAAAATCCAAACATGTTCCACTGAACCACTTAGCAACCTATTTGCAAAATTCTCCATTGTTTTCATAACAATTATTTCTTAAAAATTATGATATACCTAATGGACTACCAAGAGATGACTGAAAAAGTCTATAAACTCAGTTTATAAAGCAGGACTAATTTACATGCCTATATTATTAAATTATTGAGCCTTACTTTTTAAAATAATTCAGAAAATTAATATTTTCCATTTCTATTATACTTTTTAACCTTTCAAATTACTTTACATATGTTATCTCATATGATTCTTATAAGAGGCTTT
The DNA here is from genome assembly GCF_902635505.1 of Sarcophilus harrisii. Taxonomy (NCBI): domain Eukaryota; kingdom Metazoa; phylum Chordata; class Mammalia; order Dasyuromorphia; family Dasyuridae; genus Sarcophilus; species Sarcophilus harrisii. The sequence continues at coordinate 166,073,804 of NC_045427.1, forward strand.
AGAGATTTGCACAGTAAGTATTATTTTTAATTTTAGAGATAGAAACTGAGGGAAAGAATCTTTCTTTTTTACTCGTTCTGTACTTCTTTTTTATTTTTTATTATAGTTTTTATTGACAGAACATATGCATGGGTAATTTTTCAACATAAACCCTTGCAATCACTTCTGTTCCAACTTTTCCCTTACTTCCCTCCATTCCTCCCCCAGATGGCAGGCAGGCTCATATATGTTAAACATGTTAAAGTATATCTTAAATATAATATATGTGAACATATTTATATAGTTCTCTTGTTGCACAAGAAAAATCAGATTTAGAAAGGTAAAAATAAACTGGGAAGAAAAACAAAAATGCAAACAGTCCACATTCATTTTCCAGTGTTCTTTTTCTGGGTGTAGCTGGTTCTATTCATCACTGATCAATTAGAACTGAATTAAGTCTTCTCATTGCTGAAGATATCCACTTCCATCAAAATTGATCTTCATATACTATTGTTGTTGAAGTGTATAATGATCTCCTGGTTCTGCTATTGCACTTAGCATCAGTTCATGTAAGTCTCTCCAAGCCTCTCTGTATTCATCCTGCTGGTCATTTCTTACAGAACAATAATATCCCATAACATTGATATAACACAATTTAGCCATTCTCCAATTGATAGACATCCATTAAATTTCCAGTTTCTAGACACTACAAAAAGGGCTGCCACAAACATTTTTGCACATACAGATCCTTTTTCCTTCTTTAGTATCTCTTTGGGATATAAGCCCAGTAGTAACACTGCTGGATCAAAGGATATATATACTTTGATAACTTTTTGAGGATAGTTCCAAATTGCTCTCCAGAATGGTTGGATCCATTCACAACTCCACCAACAATGCATCAGTGTCCCAGTTTTCATGCATCCCCTCCAACATTCATCATTATCTTTTCCTGTTATCTTAGACAATCTGATAAGTGTGTGGTGGTATTTCACAGTTGTCTTAATTTGCATTTCTCAGATCAATAATGATTTGAAACATTTTTTTATATGAGTAGAAATTATTTCAATTTCATCATCTGAAAATTGTCTGTCCATATCCTTTGACCATTTATCAATTGGAGAATCGCTTGATTTCTTATAAATTAGAGTCAATCCTCTATGTATTTTGGAAATGAGGCCTGTATCAGAACCTTTGATTGTAAAAATGTTTTCCCAATTTATTGCTTCCCTTCTAATTTTGTTTACATTACTTTTGTTTGTACAAAAGCTTTTTAACTTGATATAATCAAAATTTTCTATTTTGTGATCAATAATGATCTCTAGTTCTTTGGTCACAAATTCCTTCTTCCTCCACAAGTCTGAGAGGCAAACTATCCTATGTTCTTGTAATTCATTGATAATCTCATTCTTTATGCCTAAATCAGGAATCCATTTTGATCTTATCTTGAAGTATGTTGTTAAGTGTGAGTCAATGCGTAGTCTCTGCCATACTAATTTCCAATTTTCCGAGCAGTTTTTGTCAAATAGTGAATTCTTATCCCAAAAGTTAGGATCTTTGGGTTTGTCAAACACTAGATTATTATTATTATTGACTTTTTTGTCCTGTGAATCTTACCTATTCCACTGATCAACTAGTCTATTTCTTAGCGAATACCAATTGATTTTGGTGACCGCTGCTTTATAATATAGTTTTGGATCAAGTACAGCTAGGCCACATTCATTTGGTTTTGTTTTGTTTTGTTTGTTTGTTTGTTTTTTATTAGTTCCCTTGAAATTCTTGACCTTTTGTTCTTCCAGATGAATTTTGTTGTTATTTTTTCTAGGTCATTAAAATGTTACTTGGGAGTCTAATCAGTACAGTATTAAATAAATAGATTAGTTTAGGTAGTGTTGTCATCTTTATTATAGTTGCTCAGCCTATACAAGAGCACTTAATATTTTTCCAATTGTTTAGATCTGACTTTATTTGTGTGGAAAGTGTTTTGTAGTTTTGCTCATATAGTTACTGACTTTCCTTTGGCAGATAGATTCTCAAATATTTTGTACCATCAACAGTTATTTTAAGTGGAATTTCTCTTTGTATCTCTTGCTGTTTGATTTTGTTGGCGATGTATAAAAATGCTGAGGATTTATGTGTATTTATTTTGTATCCTGCAACTGCTAAAGTTGTGGATTATTTTTAATAGCTTTTTAGTGGAATCTCTGGTGTTATCATGTGCAAAGAGTGATAATTTAGCTTCCTCATTACCTACTCTTAATTCCTTTAATCTCTCCCTCAACTCTTATTGCCGAAGCTAGCATTTCTAATACAGTATTGAATAGTAAAGGTGACAATGGGCAACCTTGTTTCATTCCTGATCTTATTGGGAATGATTACAGATTATCCCTGTTACATATGATGTTTACTGATGGTTTTAAATAAATGCTACTGACTATTTTAAGGAAAAGTCCATTTATTCCTATGTTCTCTAGTGTTTTTAATAGGAATGGATGTTGGATTTTATCAAATGCTTTTGCTGAGGCAAAGAATCTTTACATGATTTGCTTAATTAGTTAATTATGGAGTGAAAAAGTAGGTCTACAGACTCCTATCCAGTATTTTGTTCCCAAACAACTACAGTGAAGCATTGATATAAATTCCCATTTTAGCATTCTTTTTCTAACTTGATGGATAGTTAGTTCTTAAAGGTCAGATTGTTACAGCTATTTTTCCCCCAGTTCACAATTATCTTAGTTGCATGCACAATTTGGGTGGTTAAGTAATTATCTGATTTGCACATGTAAATGCAGTAATAGTTGGTGCATAAAAATGAAGTGCTTTAAACATTAAGCCTTGGGGGAAAACAAGTGATAAGAAAATCAAAATGCCTGTGGTTCCTAGTAGGGGTAACTATGGTCAGAAAACATTGCAAGGAGTTACTGAATTTTAAGAGGATAAACAACCAACTCCAGCCTAGAGGAATCCATACATAATTCTCCACCAAATTACTCACAGAATGTCAGAGTTCAGAAACCAAGTAGTTCTACATTTATTTGAAAAAAAAAATTCTATGAACAAGATGCCCAAGAAATAATCATCTATATCCTTGTTTTGAAGGCCTTCAGTGAAGGACAATTCACTAGCTACTAACAAAGGAAGTTTCTCTTTTGGAAAGCTCTAATTTCTGGAATTTTTTTTTTTTTTTTTTTTTTTTTTTTTTTTTTTTTTTTACATTAAGCTTAAATTTGTCTCTGCCAATTTGATCAGTTTTTCTAGTTCTGCCCTTTTAGCCAAGCCAAACAAATTCAATCCTTCTACCACATGATTGATGGGGTGAATAAAACCCCAGCAAAAAGACCCCAGGTCCTTGGTACTAGATGGGCCATAGAGAGAGCCATTAACAGAAAGAGAGCCTGAATTACAGTATAAAATTGGGAGGCCATGCTACTCCCTGAGGCTAGCAGAATTTGACAGGATTATATTGTCTTTAAGTGGGCCTTTCTGGTGGATACTTACAGAATTCTTTGGCCTGACAAAATTATCATCACTCCACAGTTACTGTATCCAATCAGAAAGCCAAAGTATAGATGTCAACCCCTAAGGTTATTTTTCTCCTATAAAATGTACTGGTATCCTACTTCTTCACTAATTCCTTTTAGTAACTTAACCTGATTACTAAGTGTCACAATAGCCTATTTATTAGGAATTGCCTGCCTTGTGGCAACAAGTTCTTTAGTTAACTTTGTCTGTCTTATGCCATCTTTCCCTTGTCAATCACTAAACTCCCTTTTGAAGCATAGCCTGCTGCCAACAGGATGATAATATCTTTGTGTCCTGATTTGGAAAAGGTCTTAGCCTACAAATTCTTATGAGACTCAATATATTTTGGGGTTCAATTGCCATATCCTAATATGATGACCCTTTAAATACTCAAACATAGCCATCATGGTCCCTCCAAGTATTCTTTTATAAACATCTCCAATTCATTTAATCTATCATCCTTGAGTCTTATGAATGCAAACCCCTTCACAATCCTATTTGACTTTCCTGAAGATTTCATTTTATCATTGCCCTTCCTAATATATGTCACTAAGAAATAAATATAATATGCTAAATATGTCTGATTCAGAAAAAAATTCAATGGATTAATGACCCTCTAAGACTTGTACATATACCTCTCTTCACACAAAGATTGCATTAGCCTTGTATAACAAATGTTTAGCCCATATCAGTGCATAACACATAGTATGCATTTAATAAATGCCTATTAATGTAACCTGACAATTTTCTTGCTTGTTATTTCAGTATTGTATTATTACAAACTTGCAAATCACTAAAACTTTTAGAACTTCCTCAAATGAACTATTGTCTAGCTATGTGTCTCCCATTTTCCTTTAGTGAAGTTGATTTTTTAACCCAATTTTCAAACTTTCAAACTTCAAGGCTTAGCCTGTGCTGTTTAACATTTGCACTAAGGCCTTGAATAAAGGGATAGATAGTATATCTACTGAATTTGCAGATAATATGAAGATGATAGTGGTAGCTAACATACTAGATGACAGCATTAGTATTCAAAATGATCTTGGCAAATCTAAAAAGATGAAATTTAATAGACATAATGTAGTCTCACACTGAAGTCCAAATCCTCCCACATCATGAAAATTTTGTTCAATTCACAACAAAATATTTTGAGAATGACACTTATGACCTAGAGAATATCCACAGGGCAACCCGGATGATTAGGGCCCTTTCTTCCATCCAAAGGAGAACTTTTTTTTTTTTTTTTTAATAAAGCTGGGAACTTGGAAAGGATAAGACTTGTAAGTTGGGGCATAATTGCTGCATAAATATTTGGAAAGGTTTACAAATGAAGAAGCTTTAAATCCTGCTTAGTACCATAGAGAGGAACTATTAAAAATGGGTGGGAGTTTCAAAGAAACAAATTTAAACTTGATATAAGGAAAAGCTTCTTAATAAGGATAGTTATCCAATAGGCTTCCTCAACAGTTAGTGAGTTCTTCCATAGTGGAAACCTTCAAGCAAAAGTTATGTGGTGACCTCCTGTCAGAGGAAATTTATTTTCAGGTATTCAATGGATCAAATAATCATTAGATTAGTGGATCTTTTCTAATTCTAAGATTGTATCAGTACTTACAGAAGTATGAATCCATCTATCTCTTCCATCTCGCCTTTGTCACTACTAACTAGACTAAAACTAAACTCTCATAAGTTACTTTTGACTATTCAGTTGCCAAATTAAGTGGTCTTTTATCTTTTCCCATCAACTTTAATCAAGAAATTGACATTTTTGATCACTATGTCCCTCTCAAAGTTTTCTTTTCCTGCTGTTTCCATCACACTGGGCCATTATGTCTCTTCTCCTATGTTTCTGACCCATTTTCTTTTTTCTTTATTGACTGTTTTTCCTCCCTTTCCCCAAATCTTATTTTGATCTTTTTCCTCTAATATCTTTGATATTAGTCCTGTTTTTTTTTTCTTGCTAAACTTTCTTCCTTTACAATCCTGTCTGTCCCCTGAATTGTATTATTAGATTTAACTTCTCTCCTGAGCTCCAGTTCCACATTTTCAAATGGATATTTGAATGTCCATTTTATTATCCTATTGGTAGCTCAAAGCCATTATGAATATGACTGAACTTATCAGCTTCCCCAAAGCAATTTCTAAATTTGTTACCATTCTCCTTATTCTTATCTATATTCAAAGCCTCATATTTAACTTTTCCAGTCTGCATAACTAAGTTATAAAACCTCATATGTTCTATTTATGTAATGCATCTACAATTTATTGTTATTTTTCAATTTTTACCACCGTCAGGTAGAGAACAGGAAGGGAAGTTCATACTTTCTTTATCCCTTATCTGAACTATCAGAATAATTCCTCCCAATCTCTTCTTTCCTTGAATTCCTCCTTAATATCACTGTGAAATTACTGAAATACATCTAAAATGTTACTTTCCTTCTTAAATAATATTCAATGACACTTTATAGCCCTTTAAGATACCTCTCTAAAATGATAAATTGCAGAATAGAGGCTGACCTTTTGTAGTATAGTAGTTTCCTAGTTAGAAGATCAATTTATCAATGAAATCAAAGATAATATTTAAAGAAAAAAATTTCCTATTGTTCATTATTTAATTTGAGTAACATATGAACACTGAATATTTGGTACTATTATTTTCATCTCTTATTTCGTGAATGGGAAAACTGCAGCTTAGGGACATACTGACTTGCTTGTAGTTAAAACTCATATAGAAACAACAAATAACATGCAGAATGCATATTACAAGCAAGGTGTGCACTGTATCACAGACATGTATACATGGAGAAAGACAGAGAAACACAGAAAGAGACAGAAGAAGAGAAGAGAAGAGAAGAGAAGAGAAGAGAAGAGAAGAGAAGAGAAGAGAAGAGAGAAGAGAAGAGAAGAGAAGAGAAGAGAAGAGAAGAGAAGAGAAGAGAAGAGGAAGGGAAGGGAAGAGAGGGGAAGGGAAGGGAAATGAGGGGAAGATAGGGGAAGGGGAAGGGGGGAGGGGAAGAGGGGGGAGGAAAGGATAGGGGTGGGGAAAGGGAGAGGACAGAGAACTCAGAGACAGAGACAGAGGGGGAGGGAGAAATTCAGACAGAAATTAGGGGAGACAGGGAGAGAAGAAATTAACATTTTATTGGAAAAATGTGGAGAAGAACAAAGAAACTTCATGGAAATTGCACTTGAGCTGGTTCTTGAAAGATTATCAGGCAAAAAAAACAACAACATAGAGGGAGAACATTTCAGAGGAAGAGAACAGTAAGAGGAAAAAATATATATGAAGGCATGGGATTTGTTCTAGAAATACTGAGTACCTATGTGTGATTGGTATAGAATGTTTGTGAAGAAGAGTAGTAAGATTAGAAATCTGAATGCTAAATAAATCCCATTATGTAGAGACCTTGAATACCAGGCTGAAGAGTTCAGATGTAATAAACTACTCAAAGAAAATAGAAACATTGAAGCTTTTAGACAGCATCAAAGTATAGAGTATGATTCAGAACTGAACTTGTTATCAGGATGGCCTAAGTTTACATTCCATCTCAAACAATGTGCCCCCAGACAAGCATGTTTGAAGTTTTACCCCTAATATGTATATATTTACTAATTAAATATACACACATATATTATCATATTAATAATTACATATATGACATAAAACTTGTACAAATTAAAATGTTAAAGGATGATAAAAATAAAGATAACAATGTTTTGTGTTAGAGACAATAGGAAATCATTAAATTTTATTGAGAAGAATCATATTGGCAACTGTGTAGAGATTGATTTGAAGTAAAGACAATTAGGAGATTATTACAGTGATGTGGATGAGACATTATAATGGACTGAATAAGGTTGGAGGGAAGTTGTGTGAATAGAGAGAAGGGACAAATAGGGAATGATATGGAAGTAGACATAAACAGATTTAAAAATTAACTATAGGTTGAGGGAGAGAAAGGAGAAAAAGATTATTAAAAAATGTTGTGAATCTGGGTCATTTTTTCTGGCCCCAGTACTAAGAGAGACACATGAAAGAGGGGTTGGATTTGGGGGAAAGATAATGATATGGGATATATGAACTGTCCAATGGCTGTTCATCCCTCTGCTCTTCCCTATAATAAGTCAAAGAGGCAGTAGTATAATCATTAGCCACAGGTCCTAAGCCTTCACAGAAGGAGGTGTCTGCTATAATTACTCATTGTGGGTGGTGGGGAAGATAGAAGAGGGTCAGAGAAGAATTAAGTTAGTAATTTGGGAAGGGAGGAAATGCTACAATGTAAAAAGGGGAGTTTGGCAGGTAATAAGAATATGTGTAGTTGTATTATAAATCAACTATCTTATTTGCTCTTATAGGGATGGTTTGGATAAAACTCATTTCCCCATCTTCAGGTTGATTGATCCCATGATCCCAAACCCCTTGGGGTCAAGCCATGGATCTTAGGGTTTCCAGTTCCCTTTTTGGAAACCACTGCCCAAGAGGCTATCTAATCCAATCTTTACTTCTAAAAACATAAAAGGAAGTCCAGAAAGGGCATGTTGTCCAAAATCACACAGGTAGGCAGGATTTGAGCTCAGATCTTTTGACTCTAAATGCCCAGCAAGTGGCCATCTAATTTGAAGACTTTCATAAAAAGGCTCTGGAGCCAAACCCATTCATTTTTAGATAGCTATAATTTTTAGGAAAGGGCAGCTAAGTGACATTGTGGATATATTTCTGGGCCTGGAACCAGGAACATACATGTGCCTTTGTTCATATTGGGTATTAGACTCTTACTAGCTGTGTGACTCTGGCCAAGTAAATTAACCCTATTTGCCTCAGTTTCCTCATCTGTCAAATGAGCTGGAGAAAGAAATGGAAAACCATTCCAGGATCTTTGCCAAAAAAACCCACAAACATGGTCACAAAGAGTCATTCGTGATTGAAAAGACTTAACAACAGCAAATTGTTAAGAAGTTTCTTCTCAAATAAAGCCTAAATGTTTCTCTGTTCAACTTCTTTACAATGCTTCCAGTTCACCCTTCTGGAGCCAAGCAGAAAAAAAATCTAATTTTTCCACCTGACAATTCTCCTTTGTGTAGGACACTATAATGGGCCCTAGATATAAACTTTAAAAAAAAAAAAAAAAAAAAAGAAAGAAAGAAAGAAAGAAGCAGTTTTAGCTCTTATGGAGTTTCTGTTCCTATAGAGAAGGGAGACGTAGATACTTGAGGGAGAGGGAGAGAATTAACAGCTAGAAGAAGCAGAAAAGTCCTACTAGGTATTAGTACCTGAATTGAGCTGTCTATTAGGAGGTGAAAGTGAGAGAGGGGTCCCAAGAGACAAGAAGAACAAAAGAAAAAATACAGAGTACTCTGAGGTACCTTTAGCCCAGCATATCACAAATCATTTAACAGGATACCAGTGACCAAAAAGTGAGGGAGTTTAGATTCACACAGTAAAATATCTCCCTTCTCACTACAGACATTGAACTCTTATCTCAGGCAGCCATATTCTGACATGTTATTTAAAGATAAATATCCTGTTCGAGGATTTTACCAAAGGAAGATTCTGGTGGCAGAAGCTGCAGCAGCAGCAACAACCTCTGTCCCTGATGGCTTTTTTATCAGAAAATGACCAGCTGCAATAGCTCTGCTTTTAGCCCTTTACTATGTGACCTCATCAGAAACCACCTCCCAACAGGTCACCATTTCTTAATTAGGCAGGGGGAGTTTTTAAATGTAATCTCTTTGCACTCAGCAGGCACTAGGTCAAACAAAATCTTACTAACCTCCAGCTTGTGTTTACACAGCTTCCAACAGTTCAAAAAGCCAAAGGAGGATCAGAAGCCTATCTTCCAGCCAAAAGGGGGAGGGAGAGGAGAGAGAATTTGACAGAAGGTTATAATCAGCCACATCTGAAAAAAAAAAAAAGCCAACCCCTCTCATCTGTTTTTGAGCATGCATGTTTCAACAAGATGTTCCCATTTCTTGAAATCTGGGTGAAGGAAGAGGGAGGCAAGTGCCATTTTTGTGGTTTAATTAAACTAAAGCAAAGATCCAAACAACTCAAGCTATGGGTCGCCTGGTGGACCCTCCTTCCTTTTCTATGTGTGACATGCTTAGGGAGCAAGAGCAGGCCCAGTGGAGAAACATGGTGGAGAAGAGGAAGGACAGGGTGTGGGATGTGCAGGACGGTGTGTGGCAGCTGTTCACAGCAAATACTATTCTAGCTCATGGCTATGTATTCCAACTCTGTTGGAAAATTACCTCCAAATAACAGATCATGAAAGAGCAACCCTGACAAGCCCTATAATTTAGTCCCAAGAGGAAATTCTTCATTCATCAAGTGTACGGGAGGCTAAATTAGTTCTTTACCCAAGTGTGCCCTGGTTGGCAATTTTAACCAAGTGTGAGCCCTACCTTGGGGATAAACTTTGCCAGAAGGAAGAGTGGCCAAGCTTCCCACTGGTGCCCAGCTGTGTCAGGTCACAAATTGTGTGCATTGTTCAAAACCTTGACAGGTTCTTGGGAGATGATTTCTTTTTTTTTTTTTTTTTTTTTTGTATATCTCTCATTTAAAAAAAAAACTGCACATTTTTGGGGGTTTGTGGGGAATGACTGAATCTGCTTCTTCTCAGTCTGAGGTTGCTGGATAAGTGCTGCACAAAACGACTGAACACAGACTTGCCAGAAGTACTTGGTAGGACAGGAACCAAATGTATCTTTAAAAATAAAAAAAAAAAAAATGTATTTCCAGTTTTATGCTGTGTTTAAAGTATTACAAAAAAAAAAGAGAGGGTTTTTGTTTGTTTGTTTGTTTGTTTTGTTTTTCATTAAATTAATTTGCACCCTAACTTCCATAGTCACAAGTTCCAGAGTCATTGAGTAAAAGCAATAGGTGGTACAAGAGAAAGGTGGGTATGTTTGGGTGGATATTGTTCTTTCCTTCAATTGGCTTTTCATCCCTTTGTGGACATTTTTTTTTTTAATTAGGAGGTCAGTAAATTCTCCAGCAACACAAAACATTTCAAGAAGTCTAAAAATATGCCAGTATTTTATTTTGTTCCTACTCAACATCTTGCTTTAAGGAAGATACTTTTATACTACTTTTATTTAAGGAGGGGTGAAAATAGTGCCCAGTTCAAAATCTGTATAAGTTAATTTGATATGTTCAGGTGTTGTGTTGTCTCTATCTTTTTAACTTACAGATATGACCTAGGAGACTGAAATATTCATGTTTAGTTAAATAGCGTTGTAATTTAAAATCTGTATGATAATCTAAGAAAACTCAACATTTTTCTTTACATCCATCCTTAAGCTGAAAAATTTCTGTGAGTCTTTAGTGTTTTATTGTAATCTTTTATTCTGTTATTACATCCACAATGAGAGTTATTGTTTTAAACTTGGAGAGTTACTGTTTTAAAACTCCAACTTTCCTAAATCTCAGTTTCACCATCTATAAAATGGGGTTAAATAGGATTTCCTTCAATGGAATGTTCTAAGAGCCCAGCCCAGTACCTCATAAAACCTTAAAGTAGTCTATGAAGGTGAGCAAGTTTATTCTTATTTTTGTTTTGAAGAGCTAGATTAGCATGCTGGATAAAGATCCAGCATGGACAAAGAGTGAGGGATTCACAACTCATTCTTGACACATACTTATTGTGTGACCCTGACTCAGTTCTTCAAGTCACTTTCTGACTGTAAATTGCAGAACTCTTGTTGATCTCTATTGGTAAATATAGGTTGCTCATCTAAATTTCCCTAGACCACTATGACCAAAAAACAAAACAAAACAAAAATCAGTATTCAGTCATCAGGAGAGTGTCATTATATAATTATAAGGTTAAAAAAAATGAAATTTGCAGATCTCAGTTTTGCAATCAACAAAAAAAAAAAAAGTAAAAAACACAGAACAAAACAATTCATGACTTAAAAGGAGGCTGAGTGGACTTTTGGACTTCAAGAGAAAAAAATTTTGAATTCAAATGTGGCTTCTGGAATTTTGGGGCAAGTCATTTAACTTCTGCCTCAGTTTCTTCCATTGTAAATGGGGATAATAATAAGAGGACTTGCCTCTCAGGATGGTGGTGAAGATCAAATGCCTGACAGGTACTTAATAACTGCTTGTTAATCTAAAAGAGCTCTTGAGCTTTTGGGGAGGGATAAAATATTTACCTAGATAAGTATACTTACTGTAAGAGTCTAGGAAAGAGGAGGACTTGAGAATAGATGTTTAGTTCTGGGAAAGTTGGCTACTGGCTTAAGAGCCTTAAGGAAGTACAAAATTCTGAAAGGCCAAGATGAGGAATGAGTGCATTCCAGGCACAGAGACAGGTTTTATAAGTGAACTAACAGCTCAGACGGAATATTAGGTTTAGGGACCAGCTATCAACATAGTTACAAAAGAATATATAATATAGAAAAGTGAATGATGTACAGAAAGTTTGAAGAAATAGATTGAAACCAGAAAGTGAAACACTTTAAAATCCATGGTTTAAAAAATATATGTATTCTTATTCTGATGTAATATGAATTTGTGGTCCCCTTCCTTGGGAGGCTTCTGTTCTAATAAGTCAATAGTTCTAAATCTTCTAGCTTTGCAATCTGCCTCAGGAAACTCTCATAACCAATCTGTCTGATTCTGACACTCCTTAGTCAGACAGCTTTTGACCTCATGAAACTCCCACAGATCAAAATCCTGAGACAATAGTGAATAAGACCACTCCTCATTTCATTGCTAACTGGCAATCTTGTCAGTAATAATCTGGTCAATGAAGAACCACTCCTTTGACAGACCACTCCTTCCTACCTATGAGCTATAGAATTAGCATATCTACGATTGAAGCTGTATAAATGTATCTCCTTCCCTCTGTTTCTCTGCTGACTTCCCTTACTTCAGCCTGCTTTGTAATGGCTTTATTCTTGCAATAAAGCTATGCCCCTTGGGTAAGTATATGGGTTCAAGCCTGCAAATTCTTTCAAGACACCTCAACACTGGTCTGGGACTCCAATTCTATCCTAAAGGAGGGCTTTTTAATCTGAGTTTTGTGAACTTAAAAAAAAGATAATTCTATTAAAATAGAATGTTTTTTTTTTGTAATCATGCATTTATTTTTAGACATTTTAGTTATATCATTTTTATGTCAACAAAATTTCCCCTTGAATCTCTCCCTTCCCACCAATGAACCACACCATGGTTAAAAAAATAATAATATTAAAAAAGGGGAGACAAAGAGAAAAGAAAAGCAGCAAAACCAATCAATGCATAAAAATAAATCTGTATATATATATATATATATATATGAATGTTTCACATATTTGAAACTCCCACTTTTGCAAAATAATGGTAATTATGTCTTTTCATATCTCCTATTTTGGATCATGCTATGGCCTTGTAATTTTGCAATATTAACTTTTGGTTGCTTGGTGGTGGTGGTGGTGATGGTGGTGATGATTTTTTTTTCCATTTATGTTGTTGGGGTTATTGTATATATTTTTCTTGACTTTTCTTACTTCACTACATCTCATCTCATAAGTCTTTCCATGATTCTCTTTATCATAGTCATTGTTTATCATGGAATAGTAGTAAAATTCTATTCGTTCATCTGTTAACAAAAAATTTAGGTGTTCCTCCACTCAATAGGAATCTATTTTGTTTCCAGTTTTTTGCACTATATATCTGATTTGGCACATTTAAAAATGTTCTTCTAATATGGTATCCATAGATTTCACTTGATTAACTGGGAGGGGGTCTCTGATATAAAGAAGTTGATGAATTCCTGTTCTAAAGTAACAGGGATCAGTCAGGATGAGAAATACACCATGGTGAGGCCTATAGAAGACTATTTTGGTTTAACTACAAGGGAAAGATTCCAGAATAGAGAAATAGGAGACAGAAAGACAAGTTAGGAAGTTATTTAAATGGGCCAGTTGAGTGGGATTGAAGGCCTGAGGGTAATGACCATAAGTATAAAAGAGGGAACAGATTCCATATGTGAGATGTAAAGATGGTATCCCCAGAAAATGTAAAATGATTGAATTTGTGGTGTAAAAATGGAAGAGTAAATAATTAATCTCAAATTACAAACTTCATTAATTAGAATGGTGGTTTCTTAATAGAGTTAGCAAAGTTCAGAGAAAGAGGTGGATCTAGGGAAGAAATAGAAGAGTTTTATTTATGCCCCCAAGACAGTGACAATAAGCTTAATAAATGTTTGCTGATCAATTCTTTCTTTCTTCCTTTCTTCCTCCCTCCCTCTCTTTTTCTTTCTTTCTTCCTTCTTTCTTTCTTTTTTTCTTTCTTTCTTTCTTTGTTTCTTTCTTTCTTTCTTTCTCTCTTTCTACTATCACTCCTTTCCTTCCTTTCTTCCTTCCTTCCTTCTTTGTTTCTTTCTTTTTCAGGTAATTGGGGTTAAGTGCCATGGGTCACACAGCTAGGGTCTGAGTTCACATCTAAACTTTGGTCTTCCTGATTTCAGGGCTCTCTCCACTGTACCACCTATAGCTGCTCCATCAGGAGATTTTTAAAGAAGAAATGATCTGCCCTAAAAAATGTATCAAAGGACAAAGTGTCTTTCAGAAAAAAACTAGATTTTTTTTTTTGAACACCTGATAATGAGATATAAAAAGAAGTGCCTGGCCTTTAATCCTCTCTTGTTTGGCTCCTGACTTTCACAAATTCAGCTATAGTCACACTCTGGAATCTCCCTCAATCCCTGAGGGCCTCCTCCCTGAAATATATCATTCCCCATGGCCTTCTTATCCTGGCACATCCTTCTACTATCCCAGCCCCCTTCTTCTTCCTGCCACTGGAGGCCCATTTTGGGGAGAGACCCAATTCTGTTAGCCTTTATTCCCTTCCTGACTGTGCTTTTGACTTTCTGAGCTTCCAAATTTTCCTCTGCACTGGATACTTTGCTCCCCATCTCCACTTGACAGCTCTCTTTTGTGTATTGCCTTCCAAAATAATTACATTAGAAATATATTACAATATAGAAAAAACAATACAGAAATACATTAATATATATTAAGCTTTGAATATTAGAACTGTCTTTTTTCTTGGTTTTGTATCTCTAATGTTTAGCACAATACCAGGCACATAGAAACCACTTAATAATTTGTTTTTTTTTTCCTTTTTTTTTCTTCATTCATTCATGCTAAAGTAGATATTCCAGAGGCCCCAGGGATATAGATGGGCAGGGGAGAACAGTGATTTGTAAGACCAGAGCTTGAATTGGAAAGTAAAAATAATGTGGCAAGGTTTAGCAGGAGAAAGAACATTAAGGAATCTGTATCTCCCAGCCTTAAAGAAGCTGGGGGTGGAAGTTTGTTCAGAATGGGATCAGGGGAAGTACTATTTGGTAGAAGAACTCAACTTATTGAGAAGGGAAGAATGGCTTCCTGATTCATGTCTACTCATCCACTTACCTATATTTCATAATGACAGAAGCCTATTGTGTTGGCAGATAGGAATGGTCAGCAGTGTGTGGAGGAAGACAATGTCCATCCAACTGACAATGTCAGGCTGAAATGTAATGGAGCAAGGGAGTAGACATTCTTCTCTTCTAAGTTTTTTGGTAAGGAACAACTTTTAGGAAATAAGTATTCAGATTGCAAAGGTACACTCTTTTTTTTTTTTTGCAAATGGACTTTCCAATATTGTTTCTAAATAATAAGATCTGCTCATCTATTTGCAACATTGAGTTTATTTCTTACAAATTTTATTTGGGAATATTTGCTTAACCAGAAAAAAAATCAATTGTTTAAAAACTAGATATATTTATGTTCACAGTTAGCTGTCTATAGATTCTTTTTAATCAAAACAGAGAATGTGAGAAATAACCTAGAAGCAAATTACTTTTTTTTTCACAGGAAATCTTGCCTGCCTATCTATTTATCCTGATCTCAACAAGGATTGTGATAGAAACAAGGCAAATTAACAAAAACATCTTCCTGACAAATGTCAAATAGAAAATCTCTATGATACACAGTAATAGGTGGACATAAATCATTTCTAAGAGCACTTTTGAAGTCATTCTTGGTTCGTAATGATGAGGTCCTGAATGGTGTATTGGGCAGAGGAAAGCTGAGGACTTGATAAAAATAATCCCTGAGTCAAGCAGGGAGAAGGCACTGATAGCAATCAGTTTAGCCATGTGCTCCCACTCTCTGGGGAGGTTTCCAGTCAGAAATCCAACTGATGTCAAATCAGTGCGACCCACTCTCTGTGGGTATATTGGGCAGCCTCATTTTGCCATGTCTTCTTAGAAATCACAGTCTTATCCCTGAGGTTAAACTTTCCCTATAAATTTACTTATGGCTCATTTCATAGTAACTGCCCTCCTTTGGGTAAATCCTCCATGGCACTCTGCCTCATGATGTCTTTCTTCTTACCCCTCAACCTCTGTCATATGGTGTCTCTCCTAATTCTACCTTGCTTCTTTTTTTTTTTTATAGTCTAAACTTTTTTTTTAATTTTTATTTAATAGCCTTTTATTTATAGGTTATATGTATGGGTAACTTTAAAGCATTAACAATTGCCAAACCTCTTGTTCCAATTTTTCACCTCTTACCTCCCACTCCCTCCCCCAGATGGCAGGATGACCAATAGATGTTAAATATATTAAAATTTAAATTAGATATACAATAAGTATACATAACCAAACCGTTATTTTGCTGTACAAAAAGAATCAGACTCTGAAATATTGTACAATTAGCTTGTGAAGGAAATCAAAAATGCAGGTGGGCATAAATATAGAGATTGGGAATTCAATGTAATGGTTTTTAGTCATCTCCCAGAGTTCTTTTTCTGGGTATAGCTAGTTCAGTTCATTACTGCTCCATTAGAAATGATTTGGTTGATCTCGTTGCTGAGGATGGCCAGGTCCATCAGAACTGGTCATCATATAGTATTGTTGTTGAAGTATATAATGATCTCCTGGTCCTGCTCATTTCACTCAGCATCAGTTCGTGTAAGTCTCTCCAGGCCTTTCTGAAATCATCCTGTTGGTCATTTCTTACAGAACAATAATATTCCATAATATTCATATACCACAATTTATTCAGCCATTCTCCAACTGATGGGCATCCACTCAGTTTCCAGTTTCTAGCCACTACAAAGAGGGCTGCCACAAACATTCGTGCACATACAGGTCCCTTTCCCTTCTTTATAATCTTTGGGATATAAGCCCAGTAGTAACACTGCTGGATCAAAGGGTATGCACAGTTTGATAACTTTTTGAGCATAATTCCAAACTACTCTCCAGAATGGTTGGATTCGTTCACAACTCCACCAACAATGCAACAATGAACCAGTTTTCCCGCGTCCCCTCCAACAATCATCATTATTTTTTCCTGTCATCTTAGCCAATCTGACAGGTGTGTAGTTCTACCTTGCTTCTTAGCACTACTCCTTTTTATAGCTAACTAACTCTTTTGGAGTGCTAAGTCTGTTTCAGGATTGAGCCTTCCAGCTAAGGACATGCCCCAAACTCATGGGATACTCCCTTTCTACTGAGTAATTATGAATTCCACTGAAGAACTTGTCTTTTATATGATCTCCTAATTTATTTCATATTTACCATTCCTGGTATCCATTGTATCCCTTCATTTTGTCTGTAAACTATTCCACTAAATAAATTCACCTTTGCTACAATGAATGGCCATTGTGAATTCTTTGCATTACTGAACCTCAACTTACAGTTGATATTTATACTAGTATCACCTTTTATGTCTAAATCATGAACCCATTTTGACCTTATCTTGGTATATAGGGTGTTAGGTATTGGTCAACGCCTAGTTTCTGCCATATTATTTTCCGATTTTCCAGCAATTTTTGTCAAATAGTGAGTTCTTATCCTAAAAATGAGAATCTTTGGGTTTATCAAACACAATATTACTACATAGTTGGGTCTTGTGAATCTACCCTATTCCAGTAATCAATTATTATGTTTCTTAGCTTCCTCTTTTTTTATAAAATAGTATTAATAACTATTAAATTAGAAAAAAAAAAGTAATCAAAGGTTATCCTCTATGGTGCTAGACTTGGAACTAAGGAGATTTGAGTTGAGTTCTCATTTCTAAAATACTAATTAGCTTTGTGATCCTAGACAAGTCATTAAATATCTCTAAGATTAATATCATTTATAAAAATTGGAATAATAAAATCTGTGAGAACTGACTTCACATAATTTTTGTTAGGTTAACATATATTTATATACATAAAGTATATCATACCAACATGTTATGAAAATCTCAGATAGTGTTTATATGTTAATATACAGTTGACAACTATTTTAGAAAAAGAAAATTAATGTCACATTGCCAAAAATTATTTGTAATATTTTCTAAAATCATATCTACTTGTGGTATATAAACATTAGGAATTCATGCTAATGAGATTCCTGTCAAACTGCTAAGAGCATCTCATTACCATATGGAAGCAATTTCATTTGTTATTCAAACAGCCTTCAATATTAAAGCAGCTAAGTGGCTCAGAGGATAGAGTGTTGTGCCTAGGTTCGGGAGGACTCATCTTCCTGAGTTCAAATATGATCTCAGAGAATTATTAGTTGTGTAACCCTGGGCAAGTTTGCCTCAGTTATGTAAAATGAGTCAGATTAAGAAATGGCACACCACTACCATATCTTTGCTAAGAAAATCTCAAATGTGATAATAAACAGTTGGGCACAACTAAAAATAAACAATCCCTATTAAAGAACCTCAGTCTTGAGTTTGAAGAAACTTCAAAGGTCATCAAATTTAACCCAACTTAAACAAGAACCTCCTTTACATTATACCTAAAAAGTGATCATACCTATCTTTATTATAACTCAATTCAATTCACTTCAATATCTGAGTTGATATTCCAAGTCTTCCTGATTCCAACACATTCTATCCATTGTGCCACTTAATTTGTTCAAATATAGAGTCAATCATTAGTGTTCAGATGCTGCCTTCAAAACATGCTGACTAGGTTTAAGTTATTTATTAGATTGAGGGCCCCAAATAACTTTGAGTTGCAGCATACTTAAAAATGCTATATAAATGTTGTTCTTATGTCACTTTGGTAGAGAGAATTTAACCATCACTCCCTAAAGAAATGAAAGCAGAGATTAATTTCTTCAAAAAAATGTACATGAAAGAGTCCTAAATACTTTAACTTATTATTTCTTCAATAAGAAGAAAAAAAGAAATCAGAACAGGTTTATTAAATTACTTGTAGCCATTTATATTTTTATTAGATAATTCAACATATTCTCATGGAAATGTGTTTCTCTTGGATTCATTAAAATAAGTGACTTTCCCAAATGTATTTTACTCTTGACATTTTTGATAAGACTAGATAGGTTTCAGGAAACACACACCATACATACATATCCTACCTCCATATGCACATCCCCAGTTTGTTACAAACTGCATGAATTTATTTATTCATACAAGAAACTATTTTGAAAAAATAAATCATTTTGATGCCATAAATATCCAAATTAACTACAAAGGACATAGGGAGGAATATGCTATCTATAAGCTGAGAAAAACTGATAAGTAAATGTATTATAGAATGATTTTAGATATATAATTATATTGTATCTAATGATAACCATGCCTAGATTAGGGAAGGGAGGGAAAAAAGGAGGGAAAAGAAATTTATATGATAACTATAATATATTTTAAAGTAATAGCGAGTTATATATAATAGATATGTAGTTTCACATGTAATCATTTTTTAGTTATACTATGTTATGGGAATACTTTTAGTCCATAAATTGAAAATAAAATAATAACATATTTTTGAAAGACTTGCTATACACAAGGTGCCATGCTATTTTCTTTGGAGACATGAAGTCAATTAAGATATAGTCAAGGATGAATTAGAAATGAGCCATATACTCTGCTTTCCTTCAAATCATGATGTTAATACAAATTAAAATAAGATCAGTGCATAGAAATATAAACACCGTGCTATAAATTTAATGGATTTATTTAAATAATATGACCTATCACATCAACTTTTCCAGTTAAGTTGAAGAGGCAAAAAAAGAAAAAAATTCTACTTTCTCTCTGACCCCATGCTACAGAAACTAGACTGCAAATATCAAGAGAACAAAAAGCCTTTTTTCTATTGGTGGGAATATTTATTGGAAACTATAACAATACATTGCTACATTAGATTGATTTCAATGGCACTTAAAATTTTGGAGGAAATCTTGTAACATGTCTGGATAGTTTGTTGAATGGTCCTATGTTAGGTTCTCTTGAACAAAAAGAAGTGAGTGACTTGTTTGATGTAATTTACTTTTAAATGTTTAAAAGGAACACAGATGGTGTCAGTTTCGAGCCCTAACCAATTGATAGTTCATGAGCAGGCAGTTAATTGCCCAAATGACCCACAGTAATGGAATATGAAAATACTACTCTTGACCTCTTAAAAGCATAGGCACATTTTCAAGGCTCAAATCTTCTTTGAATGTTTTCTGTGGTTCTCTTGCCACATAAGTCTGAGACAAAAGGAGAAACAAATTAAAATTTAAAAAACAAACAACAACAAAACACTCTGAGCATTCTAATTAAATTAGCTTTATTAGCTGCTCAAGGATGGAATTTGAAAAACTTACTATACTTATTTCCTTTATCCTTTCCCCTCTGCCATTTTAATATTTTAATACCTGATTATGGATGTCTGGAATAAGTCTTTATCTAAACTCTTGAGAGGGAGTATTCTCCCCAAATGCACTTTATTTAAAGAACTGGAAAGAAACTATAAAATCATTTTAACTTGCCAATTTCATTCAAAGATCTTGCAATTAGGTGACCAGAGTGGGAAATATTATTATTACTGCTGTTGTGCTTTAGATTGTAAATGAAAGCAAAAGGAAGTTTAAATTAATCCACTCTGTGATTCAGGTAGATGATGTTGGTAAGCACTTGCAGAATCATGCCTTCTAACATTGGTGTTATGTTTCATCTATTGTTTTGAATTTCCTCATTGTAAGAGTAGCAAGTTAAAAGATTTAAAGGGAAAGAGAATTTTGGAACATTTATGCAAGGTGGCATAAATTAACATGGCCTATTTTTAGTGCTTGGTTTCTTCAGAGACTACATCAATGTTATAGCTGTGAGGAGAATTTATAGGAACAACAGGAAACCTTACTGATGATTGGTAAGTGAAGTTTATTAAACTAAAATTCCATTCTTGGCTGACCAGAATCTAAGAAGACAACACATGGTACCTTCCTCACAAACTCTTTAAAGAGAGAGGTATCCCAGCGTGAAAACTCCCTTACAATAAGGGCATACGGCATCCATCATCTTTTCAACTACAAAACCAGATCTTTTCATTGAATATCATTCTCTGACTTACAGGGCAGATGGGGGATGTGTGGAAGCTCACAGAGGGAAGCCATCCACAGGTTCATGTGCAGTAGGGGAATTTCCTCCCTCAGAAACAAACTTCACATGCCTTTGCCCTGTCATGACATTCTACTCTCACAGCATGAAGGGGGATTTTAGGGACCCTACATGGCTCCTGACTGAGTCTACAAGAAGTGATGTTGTACATGGTTTCTATGCATAGGAAACATAAACTACCAGCTACTGAGTCAATGATACTCTGCTTGTAATGTCTTGTCTGGCCCCCTGCCCTTGTCATCCTCTAACCTATGCAGCTGCAACCACTTAGCCCCCATCTGTGGGTATAGTCCCAATCCAAATTTTGTGACCAATCCCATTCCTAATTAGAAAAAGAATTAAAGCAATTCTACCCTCACCATCAAGTCAAGCAAGCATGTGTTTATCCTCTTGTGCCTAAATTCCAAATTGATCCTTTGCCTGGCTACTCTATATATAGGGTAGAGCCTTGTATTCCAAATCCAGGAACAATATCTATTTCTTCATAGAAACATAATATTTTAGAGTTGGAAGGACTTTTCCATTGTTAAAGAAAAGTTCCTATAAAATATTTTTAAGAAGTGATCATTCTGACTTTTTTTGAAGACATACACAGAAATTCATCCACCTTCCTCAAAGACAATCCAATCCACTATGGGATAATTTTGTATTTACCCTTCTCCCTCAACATGCACATACATACACATGTAACAAGCCTAAATTTTCCTCTTTGCCATTTCTACTTATTGCAATGTGGCCAACAATAACAAATCTAAATGTCCTCCTATATGACAGTACTTCAAATCCTTAACTATCTTTTTTGTCTTTATATTTTCTTTGCCAGTTAAACATGTTGAAATTCTTGAGGACTTTAAGCATTCTGGTAGCCTTTTTGCTGACATTTTCTAGACTCTTGATGTCTTTCATAATGTTTTATGCCAAGTTAAAATATGGTACTAAAGGTATGGTCTCACCAGGGAATTTATCAGCAGATTTATCATATATTCTCTCTTCTGGATATTATGGAGCATTTAATAGACACAAAGGTTACATTAGGTTTTGTTTTTGTTTTATTTTTGACATTTTACTGGTATTTTTTCTTACTTTTGCCACTAAATTTTTAGTTCACTCAAACTTTTAATTGTTTTGCTTTTTACAGTTGAACAACCATTTCCCTATGAGTCTATCATCTTGTAACTTGTGAAACTAATTGTTAAAATTTCAATTGTCAGACAACATTTATCTATATTAAATTTCTGCTTATACAATCTTCCTAAAATTTTAGTCTGTTGACATCTTTCTGGATTTGGATTTTGTTAACCAGAAAATACTTCTTAGTCATATATACATTTATTTGAGACAATGACAAAAAGATTAAAAGACAGAAATTCAAGTACTCATCTATTCTGGAAACTTTTTCCTACCTTCCCATATCTTATTCACAATTAGGCTTTGGGTTCAGTCACTCAACCACTTCCAAATACAATTAACTACACTTTTACTCAATCCATATATCTCCATCTTTTCTAAAAGTATAATTTGAGAGAGTTTGTCAACCACACTGCTGAAATTTAATGTAACTATATTTACAATTTTCTCTTAGTCTACATGTCTAACAGTCTTGTCAGATTGGAAATATTACTTTGATATGATCTTTACTGATGGAACCATCTTCCTGATCATTTCTTCCTGTTGAAAAATTCATTAATCATCCTTTAAAAATAGGAATTAAAGTTTCACTGTACTTTCCAAATAAAATTCCTCATTCCAAATCTGGGAACTCTTGTTCTCCCCAGTATTTTAAATATCAACACACCATTCTTCAGTTCCCTAGTATGTACTTTTCCTGGGCCTAATGACTTGAATTCTTGGAGGGCATTTAAGTGTCCAATTACTCTTCCTAGATTTATCTTGGATTTCAATTTCATATTGACTTTTTTGTTCTGTCTCTTCCAGTCCAAAATTCACTTTTTTTTTCTTGGTGGAAACACACAAACACACAACTACACACACACACACACACACAGAGAGAGAGAGAGAGAGAGAGAGAGAGAGAGAGCATTTTTATTCTCTCCATTGTTAAATATTGTTTTATTTCATGTGCTTAAGATTCTACTATGGTCACTGCCTAGTGCCATCATTTCTCTGAGACCGAGATCCTGCTTCTTACTCATACCAGTGTTTCTGGAAATTAGAGTTGGTCTCTGACCAAGACCCCATATAGTTAGCCCTCTGTTCCCTGCTTTTGACCTCCCTGTCACTAACTGTCTATTTTCTTGGTTGTCTACCTATTGCCTGCTGTCATCACCTTCCATGAAAATACCCCAACTACCACCTGCCTATCTTGTACTTCTAGACATCCTTGGCATTTTTATTGCCTGCCACATTGACCTCTTCCAGTTTCCTACAAACAATTCTTTTTATTCAGGTTCATCTTACCACTACTGAATCAGATTTATGAGACTTACCATCTCACATAGAGTATGGCATGGGTGAGCTAAGACTTTTGGAGAAGGATATTTTTCACATAATGATGACTTATTTCCTTATTTATGGAGGTAGTTTAGAGTTCAGTATTTTCTAATTAAACAAGCTGAACATTTCCTCAAAGAGCCTATCTCCAAATTATAATTTGAGCCATTTCCCTATAAATTCTTTGATATTGTATTTTGCAAATACAAGCTAATCCACAATAATTGGTTCTAGCTGGTTCATCATAGAAGTGACAATAATAAAGAAATAACCCAGTTATTTTTCATTGGATTCCTTGATGTATAACCATGTACAAATCAACTAATGTCTTTTGGCTTCAAATTTACAGATTTATAAAATTGTAATTATGCTAATATTTCTAAGCATTAATTCACAAAAGTGTTGTAGTGAAAGAGCAAGGCTTTTCAAAAACATTTTGTAAATTTAAAAAGCATGATTTCAATGTCAATTATCCATATTTGCTCTTAATTAAGGTCAACAACTTGAGTAGTAAATCAAAAATCTCATCCAAATTAAACTAAGACCAAAAGACAAAAAGCAAAAGCAAAATTCAATAGTTGGCAAGCTCTTGGATAGCCCACAGCTATTTTCTGTTGGGTTAGAAATGACTTTGTAGTTTGCTATAATGTTCCTAAAAGGGAATTGAAATTGGGTTAGTGATAACCAACCAGTATAGATGATACTCATATTCAAGTGGAGATATTCTCTTTCATCTTATTTCCACCACTGAGCTACATTTTATGCAATTAAAGATAAAAAGGTACTTTCCTAGTTGGCTTTCTTTTCATACTTGTTGAGAAGGTTAGGATTATATAAGTGTTGGAGTAAGCTCAAAGCTCCCTGCTTTGACCAGACTACACTCCCATGAAGAAATGCACTGGGGTAGATATGATTGGCTAGAATGACCTAAGATAAATAAACAAGTAAGCCCCATTTTGGACAAAAGGCAATATAAGTCATCTTTCATGCTAATGATCAATTCATCCTGTGGGAATTCAGGAGAGGAGATTACCTTAACACTGACTGATACCGTAGGCCTTTTCTTAAAAGCCCTTTCCCAAATAGATTAACATAAAAAGCAAGGAATATCAGTGAATCAGATTTTATGTGAATGTAATAGCAGAGGAAGAAACTCTTAAAACATTTTGTTCCAGTAGCAGATTTTTTTTTCACTATCTAGAATTGTATCTACATTGCCAAAGAAGATGAATATGAATATGAGATAAAGAATGTTGTTGTTCATTCATTTAATTGTGTCCAACTTTTCACGACTCTACAGAACATAATGACTAGGATCTTCTGTCATTCACTATCTCCTGAAGTCTGTTCAAGCTTATGTTTCTTGTTTTTATGACACTATCTATCCATCTTATCCTTTTGCCTTCAATCTTTCCCATCAAGATGATTTTCCCCAATGAATCCATCTTCTCATTGTGTAGTCAAAGTATTTAAACTGAAGCTTCAATATTTGCCCTTAGAATTTGTTCTTACAAATTAATTTAGACAAAAGTATGAATTTATTTATTTAAATATTGACTGATTTGACTTCCTTGCTATCCAAGGAACTGTCAAAGGCTTCTCTAGCACCACAATCCCAAAGCATCAATTCTATGGTTCTCATTTCCCTCCATATATTACTACTCATACATATATCACTACTGAAAAACCATAGCTTTGACAATATGGACTTTGTTGACAAGACAATGTATTTTTTTTTAATTTGGTGTCCAAAGTTGCCATACCTTTTCTTTATTTTTTGTTAAAGCTTTTGCCTTCAAATTATATGCATAGATAATTTTTAACACTCACTCTTGCAAAATCTTGTGCTCCAAACTTTTTCCCTTCCTTCCTCCTACCTCCTCCCCTAGACAGCAAGTAATCCAACATATATTAAACATGTGCAACTCTTCTTTACATATTTCCACAATTATCATGCTGCAAAAGAAAAATCAGATCAAAAAGGAAAAAGTGAGAAAGAATACAAAATGCAAGTAAATAACAAAAATAGTGAAAATAATATGTTGTGATCCCTACATAATCCCCACAGTTCTCTCTCTGGGTACAGATGGTTTTTTTCATCACAAGACCATTGAAACTGAACTGAATCATCTTGCTGTTTAAGAGCCCTTTAATCAGAATTGATCATTGTATAATGTTGCTGTTGCTGTATACAATATTTTTCTGCTTCTATTCACTTCATTTAGCATCAGTTCATGTAAGTCCAGGCCTCTCTAAAATCATCCTGCTGATCATTTTTTTATAGAACAATAATATTCCGTAATATTCATGTACCATAACTTTTTCAGCCATTCTCCACCTGATGGGCATCAACTCAAAATCTAATCCCTTGCTACTACTTTTTTGCACATATGGGTCCTTTTACCTTTTTTAATGCTCTATTTGGGGTACAGCCCCAGGAAAAAACACTGCTGGATCAAAGGCTATGCACATTTTAATAGTTCCTTGGACATAGATCCATATTGCTCTCCAGAATTGTTGGGTCAGTTCACAATTCCACCAACAATATATTAATGTCCCAATTTTCTCACATTCCCTTCAACATTAAGCATTATTTTTTTTTCCTATCATCTTAGTCAATCTGAGAGGTAGTCTTAATATCTTCATATGAAAATTATTTATTCATATCCTGTGATCATGGCAATTGGAGAATGGCTTGAATTCTTATAAATTTGAGTCAATTCTCTATATATTTTAGAAGTAAGAGCTTTAACAGAATCCTTGGATATAAATTTTTTCCCAGTTTATTGCTTCCCTTCTAATCTTGTCTGCATAGGTTTTGTTATGTACAAAAATATTTAAACTTAATATAATAAAAATTATCAATTTTGTATTCCATAATGTACTCTAGTTCTTCTTTGGTCACAAATTCCTTTCTTCTCCAAGGATCTGAGATATAGACTATCTTTCACTCTTCTGATTTATTTATGTATCACTCTATGTCTAAATCATGAACCCATTTTGACCTTATCTTGGTATAGGCCTAGTTTCTGTCATACTAATTTGGCAGGACTCTTTCTTTCCCTATTTTTCCAAATATATTACATAGTATTGGACTTAATTGTTCTTTAAATGTTCGGGAGAATTCACAGGTAAATCCATCTGGTCCTAGAGATTTTTTCTTAGGTAGTTGATTAATAGCTTGTTCAATTTCTTTTTCTAAAATGGGACTATTTAAGTAATTTATTTCCTCTTCTGTTAATCTGGGCAATCTATATTTTTGTAAGTATTCATACATTTCACTTAGATAATCAGATTTATTGGCATACAGTTGGGCAAAATAGTTCCTGATTATTGCTCTAATTCCCTATTCATTGTTGGAAAGTTTAGCCTTTTCATTTTTGATACTAACAATTTGATTTTCTTCCTTTCTTTTTCTAATCAAATTAACTAAAGATTTATCTATTTTATTGTTGTTTTTTTTTTCATAAAACCAGCACTTGATTTTGTTTATTAGTTCGATAGTTTTCTTACTTTTATTAATCTCCCCTTTTACTTTCAGAATTTCAAATTTGGTATGTAACTTGAAGTTTTTTTCTTTTTCTTTTTCTTTTTTTCCCCCCTGAGGCAATTGGGGCTAAGTGACTTGCCCAAGGTCACGCAGCTAGGAAGTATTAAATGTCGAAGGCCAGATTTGACCTCAAGTCTTCCTGACTTCAGGGGTGATTCTCTATCCACGGCACCACCTATCTGCCTCCTAATTGGAGGTTTTTCATTTGTTATTTTTCTGGCTTTTATATTTGCATGTTCATTGATCTCTTTCTCTATTTTATGCAAGTAAGCATGGAGAGACATAAATCTCCTAAGAACTGCATTGGCTGCATCCCATAAATTTCATGATGTTATCTCATTATTGTGATTCTCTTGGATGAAATTATTGATTGTGTCTATGATTTTTTGTTTAACCCACTGATTCTTTCAACTCTTGCAACTTCAGGAATTTGGATGCTAAACCATTTGATGCATATGTTTAGTACTGATATTACTTCATTTTCTATGGTACTCTTTAGCAAATATAATTTGCTTCCTTATCTCTTTTAATTATGTATATATATATATATATATATATATATATATGTTTTGATTTTGTTTGATCTGAGATCAGGATTGCTATCCCTGGTTTTGTTTGTTTGTTTGTTTGTTTTTACTTTAGTTGATGCATAATAGAATCTAATCTAGCCTTTTACTTTTATTCTGTATGTATCACTCTGTTTTAAATGTGTTTCTTGTAAAGAACATATTGTAGATTGCTTCTCCTAGATCTACTTGTTTTCCAATGAGGTATTTTATATTTTCTTCTATATGTTTTTTTCATTTTGGGGTTTTGTTTGACTGATTTTTGATGTCTCATTGAGACATTTGTGTCTATTTTTCAAGTCTAATTTTTAGACAATTATTTTCTTCACTTAGCTTTTTTATGTCTTTCAGCATTTGGCCAATTGAACTTCTCAATCTTAAACCATTCAATTGTTCTTTGTTAGATCCTAACTCCTGCTTCTTGGTCTTCCTACAAATTCTTCAGGAGACAAATAAGGTACCCAACTGATTGTAAAGATAAAACATTTACAAATTACCTTTATTTTTCATGAGTAATAAATTAATTTTAATGACACTTTTAAGAGCCTGAACTTATATAATGGCATTGCTTTGGAAAGAGGGATAATTTTTTCCAGGATACAAAGTAAATATATGTATTCTCTCTTTTCCTTCTTCCTTTCTCTGCCTGAAAGAGACTAACAACCTTAGTGAACACTGGACTAACTAAATAAGTGGTCTTTAATTTTTGACTATAACTTATGTGGAAAATATTTCTTGTCACCCTTTTAGGTGTTTCTACTCATTTTGTGTGTCATCTCCTACTACTTGTCTATCTTTGTATTTTACCTTTTTAAAATAGTGGATCTGAGAATTTAGAAGTCTGACAAATTAAAGCTTATCTCATGCTATCCTTGTAGAAAATATGAGTAGTTTGTGGGCTAGTCAATAGTAAAATTAAATGATTTCAGAACCATCTGAATGGCTGGATCCAAAGAATAGTCATTAGTGGCTCAATGTCAACTTGAAAGAAAATGTCTTTGGAAGTGGTGCTGGGATCTGAGTTTAATCATTTATTCTTTAGCATTTTGATCACTAACTTGAATAAAAGTATATATGCCATGATTGTCAAATTTGAAGATGACACTTAAACTAAGAGGAATAGCTAGCATACTACAGAAGTAAGGATTCAAAAACATTGGGTCAGAAATAAGAAGATGAGAAGATGAGTATAATAAGAAATATTAAGATGAAATGCTACAGGGAGAAATGTAAAGTCTTATATGTTACATAAAAACAATGTGATTTTGGTATACTTACATACAATGTGTTTGAAAAAAAAGGAGAAAATCCAAATGCTAGGAATGTACATCAAGGAGATTAGTGATGAAAAGAAAGTTCTCATATAGACCAAATATTTGTTACAGCACTTTTTATAGTATTGAAAAACTAGAAACAATATAGCTTCATGTTGACTGAGGGAATAATTAAGCAGGTTTTGATACACAAATGTAAAGAAAAAAACTATTGTGTAATAATAAGTGATGAAAATGAAGAATACAAAGAAGTAAGGGAAGAGATATAAACTGATGCAAAGTGAAGTAGAACATACATATACACAAGCAACTACAACCATATCAATGGGAAGAAAAATTAATACTGAAACAAAATGTAAAACTTTCTTGACCAAGTTTGGTCCCAGAAAAAAGGGATAATAATAAATTTCCCATTCTTCATCAAATAGGTGGGGAGTCTATGGATATGGATCACTATATATACAATCAACTTGATTAGTAAATGGGTTAGTTTTGTTGAAGTGTTTTTTTTTTCTTTCTCTTTTTTCTTCTTTGTTAGAAAAAATGACTTTCTTAATAAGGGAAAGGAAAGTATAGATTGAGGAATGAAGGTAATATAAAGGCAAATTATATCAATAAAAACAGATGTAAAAATTAAAAAAAATATGGAGGAGTTTTAGTAGACTGTGAGCTCAAAGTCATTTTAAAAAATGTAATATAACAGCCTGCCCTTCTGTATCCCCCAATGCTAATTAGACTGAAATTTTTAAAAAGAATTTGGTTTCCTATAATAGACTTCGATACTGCTATTATAATTGCCCATGTTCTGAGCACTTCAGAAATAGACTTCTAGATAATGTTATTTTAGAAAGGACATTGTGTTTCTATATATAACATATATGTTCTATATAATAAATGCTCAATAGTTGACTGTTGGATTGATCAATAAGCTAAAAAAAACTACAATTATGCAAATAGGACAATAAAAGGATTTAATTTAGAGATCGTTTATAAGAACTGAAGATGCTAAGCTTACATAAGAGAAGATTAGGGAGGATATGATAATTGTCTTCAGATATATATGAAAAGCTGCTGTGAGAATGAATAGTCCTCAAACTCATTTAGCTTTCCTCCAGAGAGAAAACCAGGAGTAATGGGGAAAGATTGCAAAAAAAATCAAATTTAGATTTGAGGCAAGAAAAATCTTCCTACTGAAAAACAAAATGTATTGGTTTTTCCCTTTATTAGCTATCCTAAAATCAAAGCTGGGTGGTCACTGTAGGTTATATGAAAAAGAAAATTTTCTTTCTTTTCTTTTTTTTTCAGGAGAAAAGGGGGTATGCATCGGATCATGTGGCATCTGAGGCCCTTGCCAACAATGAAGGGCAGTAATTCTGTGAAAGATCAGAGAATGGCAGCCAAATTTGAGAGCAACAATTGTTAAAGGATAGGATGAAATTTCTGCTGAAATATTCCTGAAATAATTCAGTTGTACACATCTACACACATAGTTGTTTATATACATCTTAAGGTCATAAACTTATCCATCTTGGAAAATTTTAGAGTTGCCTGAGAATCAGAGAATGTGATTTACTAGTGATCTGTGATCACATAATTATGATATATAATCATGTCAGAGGAGAGGTATGAACTTATGCCTCCTAACTCCATCTTGAACTTTTTATCTAACATCCCACAACACAATGCATAGAGAATTTCATCATAAAGGTATTAATCAGTCAAATAAGTATTTATTGAGCATACTATAGGTACCATATCACAGTTAGAAAGAACTGAGGTCAAATTCTGCCTTGGTCATTTACTAGCTAAATCTTTCTAGGTTTCAATTTCTTCATCTGTAAAATGATGGTTTTATGCTCCTTCTGGTCCCTTCCAGTTCTAAGTTTTGGTACTATAATTCTATAATAATGAGTTCTAAGTACTTTAGTCACCTATAGAGACAATCTATCAACAAGAATTTATTAAGCCCCTACTATGTGTCAAGGGGTTAGATTTCAAAGAAAAATAAATAGCCTTTGTTTTCAAGAAACTGATAAATTATCAAATTTCAATTAGAAATTGAAATTGGCAAAGGGTTTCACAGTCATGTGGTTTGACACTTAAAGCAACCTTAAGAGGTAAATGATATACTCATTAATATTTTAATTTTACAGATGAGAGAACTGAGGCTCATAGATAAAATGATTCAGTTATGGTCACATAGCTAATAAGTCTCAGCCTCTAGATTTCAATCCACATCTTTCAACTTAAATTAACTACAGGTAAAGCTAACTTTCTGTGACTCTAACGTTGTAGGTGATTATATATCTACCTGGGATGACAGAGATAACATACGTGTAACAATTAGAAAATATTAGATACTTAAGCAAATTGTGCCACTGTACCTCTCATAGGAATCTAGGAAAAATCATTACGGATGGGATGTTAGTAACAAAGACTTTATTAAAGAATTAAGGCTTAACTCCCCTGCTGCTATATAACTGTTAGATACATTCAAAGGATGATATAATATGGTTTGCTTGAAACACAGTTAGTTTGTTTGTTTGTTTGTTTGTTTTTTTGGTTTTTCTCCCCCAGAGTATCCTCGCCCCTAAAAAAAAGTCTCATTATAAAGATGAGAGAATGGAAAAATCAACTAAGTCCTTTCACCTAATATGCATAATAGATTTCATATATGATCCCCATGAACATGTTGTAAATCATATTTAATTGGGAAATATTTAACAAAATAAAAATTCAATAGAATATGGAGTATGTTAATATATGATTGTCTAAGTCAATATGAGACTAAACACATATTCTTGTGTAGTCAGAAGCCCATTTCAATTTAAACATTATTGGTCAACATGATTAGTAAAAGTGGCTTCCTTATTTTTTTTCCACACAATACTTAATCTCCCAACTGTGGGCGGCATGCATCTTCACTGACTGTCCTCCATGCCTGAAAGGATTTCCCAACTCATCTCTGACTCTTGGCTTCTTTCAAGTGTCAGCTAAAATCCCACTTTTTACAAGGAGCTTTTCCCCTTCTTCCATAAAGAAAGGGAAAGTGCTAGTCCTAGCTGCTTCACTATCAGTGCATTATACAAGTGCTTTTACTATCAGATAATTTCCTATTTATTTCTATATATCTTGTTTGTGTATGATTATTTGCATGTTTTCTCCCCAGTTAGATGGAGTTTTTGAAAGCAGGGACTGTTTTTTTATTGTTCATTTATTGTTGTTTTTTCTCCCATTCTATGTATCCCCACTTCTTAGCACAATGTTTGGTACATGAAATGCATCTAATAAAGATCTTTTGATTTGATGCGACCTAAAGTTAACATTTTGTTTTTACTATGTGATCTTCGAAAATTTTCTTAGTGTTTTTGAGTTTTAATTTCCTAAACTATAAAGTAGGAAAGATAGTATATTACCTACCTCACAGACTTATGAGAATCAAACGACAGTGTATACATATATACAAACATATGTACTTACTTATATACATGTGTATACATATATAATACATATAAGTTCACAAACATATCTGCATGTGTATACACATATACATATATATGTATGCGTGTATATATCACCCAAATGCATATTTATACAAATATGCATAAATGCTGCATTGTAATAATAAACTAGTATGGAAATATTAGCTACAATTATTTTGACTGCATATATGATGCTTTATGCTACGTTATGAATTTTTCCCCAATTTTTCAGTTTATGGATATTACTTTAAAATACACTTTAAAAGTATGCACATAATGTGCCTTTAATTACTTTTCAAATTAACTTCAACCTTACCTCAGACAGCTGCAAAACATACGCTTCAACTTTTGTCTAATTCCTGAGCTGTCTGCAAAACACCCTAGCTACATATGACTTTGGTTTTCATCTTTTCATATCCAAATAATATATTTCAAATTTACCCATTTTTTCTTTCAATTTCTGTCAACAGCAGAATACCTTCATTACTCATTTTGCTGTAAACTTTGGGTGATCTTGTACACTTGAATCCTATGTGACTCCAAGGAGAGAAAATGTTGCAAATATGCTTTTGATTTCTGACCAGGGCTAGCTTCAGCTGCAATTCTCAACCTCTGTAGCTGATATGACAAAGGCACCCATGCCCAGAAATAAAAGGTATTAATGAAATTTTGTACTTTGTCTAAAGGGATATCTAATATCTTTCCATAAAAATAACATTCCATATTTCCTCTAACAACAGAAAATATATCCCAGGAAACTTATTATTCCTTTTACAAACATGGAAGAAAATGATGACTTAAAAATGTCATACATCCAAAGAAAATGTTGTGTGTCTCAAATTTTTGGATTGCTGCTGATGTTGATAATCTGCCACCACTGTTTGTAATTTCATCCTTTTCTTCCCCTGGTCAAACTGGTCTAACTCAAAGTTAAAGTTTGTGTAGAAATAGCATGTGGAAGGAAGAAAATTGGTGTGTTTATCTCAGCACTTTAGAACTGATTTCCTGTCATGAGTTCCAGGCTCTTCATATTGGCTCTTCTCGTTTAAGTAGGGGATGCCCATTCTTCTTGTTCTGATGTTGACATTGGAGCGCAGCAAAAACCCTGGAATGTTTTCTGTGCTGCATTTTCTCTTCTTTTAAGCAAAAATGAAAATATGTTAGGAAAGATTTGCATAGTTTCTCATTGGGGTAGCTGGGCCATATGTCTCATGGGGTATTGGAAGATAAATGTGTGGAAGCAAATACTTCCAGACTTTAATTCTTCATATAACTCTTCACAATCCAAATGTTTCACATTCAAACCTGAAAGTTTAATTTATTTTCCTTTCCTTGAATTACTTTCTGTCTTTCTGCCTGAAATCATTTAACCACAAATGTAGTTTTGCTGATTTGGGGGTGATTCCAGAATTCACAGATAATTTCTTCTATCTTTAGTTCTTTTTCATTTAAGGTGCTGCTTCCAGGACTGTTTTATTATTCAAATGCCATTAACTATGGGAGATTTTATCAATTGTCTTTTCTCATTCTACCCTTCAAGGCCCCATTCTAAATACATTTTAAATACTTAGTGCATAATAAGATCTTTCTATTATCCAAGAGTATTTGAGTAAAAAGAAACCTAGAACTAAATTTAATGTCAGACAACTTGTCTTTAAGAACTGGCTCTTTATCAATTTAAAGGTTTTTGAGTCAGTCACATATCTTTTCTGAGCCTCAGTTTTATCATTTCTAAATGGAAATAAAAAGTGCTCATACCATCTGCCTTACAGTGTTATGAAAAAAGTGGTTTGTAAGACTGAATGTAGTATATCAATATGAATTGCTTTTATCTTTCGCAGACACTGATTATGGTACCTGATTTTTTTATTCATATTGCAAATATTCCAAGATCTTTTTTTTTTTTTTTAACAAAATTGTATTACTGAATCACCTAGGAGAGAACTATTTCTACTGCTATATTTCACATATATAGACAGACATTAATCTATGTGATATATGTACATATTTATGTCTATATTGTATATGTATATATTCACACACATCTTGAAATCGGATTTAGGTTCAAATACCATCTCTGACTCATACATATTCTATTACCATGGACAAAACACTGAACTTCTCAATGATGTGAGAGACTGTCTTAAAAATATAGATTATTGATGAATTGCTGACCTGTATTCGATTTTGGGGAAATGGCAGTTTCACAAAAAAAAAAAAAAAAAAAAAAAAAAAAAAAATCCCAAACTAATGAATTATAGCTCCATTCCCCCAAAATATATGTGTATAAATGATTAGTAAATAAATATAGATGTAAAGACAGACAGATAGACAGATAGATGGACATAGATATACACATACACCTCTGTACTTTAATTTTTGTATTAAAATTATAAAACTGACAGATTTCTAATAATTTGAAAAAATGAATCTTTCTAAGTTAACTTATCAAAAATGTATCTCATTGCCACATCCATTTAAAAATAATCTAAAGTCAAGTATATATTTTAGTGAAATTTTGTCCAACTGGAGATTCTTAGGTCTGAGACTAGATACTGAATTGGTGGAAATCCCCAATAGCTTTCAGAAGTTTTTTTCCATAAACATTATTTTATCAACTATGCCCAGAATCCTTAAGAAGTTACTAATGAACTTTATCTCCACAGGGCTGATAATGATAAGAATTTTAACAAGAGGGAAGAATGACCACCCACAGCCCAAGCTATCTCAGAAGAATGATACCAAGTACCAGACCCACAAATACCACTATCAAGTGGTATACAAGCTGGGCCCCAGACTACCTGTCCTTTTGAATGACATTCCTTCAGGGTATTTTATCAGATAATCTAAAGAAAGAGAACATTCATTTTTTCAATACAGTTGAAATTCTTCAGAGTACGGGTACATACTTTCTTCCCCTGAAGCAAATGTTTCAAAATATATATTTAATTGAATAAAATCTCCCCCAGAGAGCATCCCTATAGAGTTGAAAGAAAACAAACAAAAACAAACAAACAAACAAACAAACAAACAACTAGCTTGCACAAGAAAGTACTGCCAGGTAACAAGGTGTCAGTGAAGAAAAGGACATAGATGCTCCTGGGCATGAATCTTTGTTCTTGTCAGTTTCTATTACATAAACATGAAAACATGAAAAATAGTTTTTCATTTCTAGTTTCCTTTTCTCAATATATCCTTGCTAATAATTAAGTTTGGGGCATCTAGGTGGTAAAGTAGATAGTACATTGGGTCTGGAATTAGGAAGACTTCAATTCAAGTCCAGTTTCAGATACTTACTAGGTATGTGACTCTGAACAAGCCATTTAACCTATTTGACTTTGGGGATAATAATAATACCTGCCTCCCAGGGTTATTGTGAGAATCAAATAAGATAATATCTATAAGTGCTTAGCACTTAGTGTCTAGCACATAGTAGACACTATACTAATTATTATTGTTGTTGTTATTCTGATTAACAATGGTGAGAATCCAAAGCTTTTATACAAGGAAAGGGAAGAAATTATCACCTTTGAATCTTTTTACAAACAGAAAAATAATTTATAATATATTGTAGATTATACAATAGGGGGAACCTTTCAAAATAACTTGATAATATTGAAAACATTATTTTTCATCCCATAATTCAATATAACATTCATACATTGAAAAAAAATAGGACTCTCCCAACTCCTAGTTATTGGTTTGATTGAAGACAGATAATTTGTCAGCATATTTTAGTTTTATATATATATATATATATATATATATATTACATATATATATATATATATTAGTTTTCTACATTAAATATATTCAATCTCTTAGGAATATAGTAAGATCAACTCTTTTTTTGACTCCAATAAAAACTCCCAATATTAACAAAAGTGAACTAAAAATTATTGACAGGCATGTTAGTTATGAATAGATAATAGATCTGAATAGATCTGAATAGATAACTGAATAAATATAGACTGAATAGATAACAATCTAGAGTTTAAAAAATTTAAATTGCTTTCCCATATACATCTTAGGTTGTTTTAGGGTTTTTTGGTACATTTTTTACTAACTAGAGATTTCCTGAAGTATTTACCGACCTTTGTTACTCATTTCCTTAACTATTGACCCTTCCTAAAACCCACTGTCTTCCTTTTCTACCTTTCATATGTTGGTATAATGATAATGTTGGGGAAGATGATGAATCTGTCATGCTGAAGGCCTGTCCTTGTCAACAAGGTCAATAGTAACTGTTTGATGAATCATGCAAAAACTGCCCAGGTCATAGAAACATAGACTTTTTGAACAGAAGAGACCTCTTTAGATTGGGGACTGAGATCCTAAAGGACAGAGGGCTAATGACAGTCTTTTATGAGATACTGACATAAAAAAAAAGGGATGATTGCAAGCTATCTTGATCATGCCTCTCATTTAGAGCAGAGTGAGCACTTGGGTCACCAGCCTAATCTCATTTCTCAAACTCCTCATTTTAAACCAAGCTGAAATCCTTTTCTATTATTACAGAAGAGAAAGGGATCTTTTACATCAATGAGTCATCAGTTGCACAACTTAGAAAGAACTAAGCCATGGTCATTAATCTAAAACTGGAAGGTGACTTGTAAACTGCCTTTGTTTTGTGGATAGTCTTTCTCTCTCACCCTAACAAGTCTGAGCTTCATAAAATTACTGAATTTGTTATTTCCATCTCTTTTCAATACCGACATTACCTTAATGGCCGTGCAATGGAGTCATCCATAAATCTTCAGAAGGACGGAAGAATGAAAAGAAGAAAGGAAGAGAAGAAGGGGAAAAAAGAGAATGAAAAGGGAAGGGAAGGATGGAGGGGACTAAGGAAAGTAGAAAAGAAAAAAGAAGAAAGAAAAGGGAGGGAATAATGGAAGAAAAAAGGAAGGAAGGAATGAAAGGAACTAGGGAGGTAATAAGAAAAGGAGGGCACAGAGAGGAGGGAGGAAATAAAGGAAAGGGGGGGAAAGGCAAACATTCTGTTTTATACATTTTTAGAGCATTTACTTTACAATTTTTTTTCATTATCTTACAACAATCCTGGAAAGTGTGTGCTATTTTTATCCTCATTAGACATTTGAGGACAATGAGGCATGCAGAGGTTAAATGACTTGCTCAGGATCACACAGGATCACACATACCTAAAACTGGATGCATACACAGTTCTTTTTGACTGCAGGAAGCCCAACTCTCTATCCACTGTGCAACTCAGTTTCATATAAGAAAGCATTAGAAAAGTCTGTAGGGAGAAAAGAGAAGACGGGGAGCATAAAAGAGAAGAGGGAAGAGGAGAGAAGAAGAGAGGAGAGGTCTGATAATAATCATGAGGGGGGAAAAGGATGAATGCATGAAAGAGAAAGAATAGGATTTGTCACATCATGAAAGAGAGAACATCATCATATTAGCCAAAATAGGAAAGAGTTTTAAGAAGGAATATTGGTCAACATCCTAACATGCTGTGGAAAACTAAAGGAGGTTGAGAATTAAAAACAATTCAATGGACTTGGTAATTAATAAGTGACTTTGGTGGCTTAGATTAGAGTAGCTTCAATAATATAATGGAAATGCAAGCCAGATCACAGATATTTGGTGAGTAATAATGTGATGAAGATGTAGAGGCTATTACTATGGACTATTCTTATTCATCCATCCATTCTTTTTTTTTTCTTATAAATAATTATAATTAATGAAACAGAAATTTGCTTCTTTTAAAAGGTTTTTATTTTTCTGATTCAGAGTGCTTCTTAGGAAAACTATACTACTTTGATGTCAAACTATGCTAAATTTACTGGAGGGGTATTTATTATTTCATACATTTACTCTTCGATATTTTAAATAAAGTCCTTCCTGATTTCTATCAAATTCCTTTTATGACACAGACATGGTACTGATACCTAAACCAGGTAGGTTGAAAATAGAGAAAGAAAATTATAGACCAATCTCCCTAATGAATATTGATGTGAAAATCTTAAATAAAATATTAGTAAAAAGACCAAAGCAAAAAGAAAATCATCCCCAGGATAATACACCATGACCAAGTAGAATTTATACCAGGAATGCAGGGCTGATAGTGTAACTTACTATATCAATAACCAAATTAATAAAAACCATATGATCATCTCAATAGATGCAGAAAAGCATTTGATAAACTCTAACATCCATTCCTATTAAAAACACCTGAGAGTATAGGAATAAATGGACTTTTCCTAAAATAGTCAGTAGCATCTATTTAAAATCATCAGTGAGCATCATTTGTAATGGGGATAAAGTAGAACCATTCCAAATAAGATCAGGAGTGAAACAAGGTTGCCCACTATCACCATTACTATTCAATAGAGTATTAAAAATGCTAGCTTTGGAAATAAGACTTGAAAAAAAAGGTTAAAGGAATTAGAGTAGGTAATGAGGAAACCAAATTATCACTCTTTGCAGATGATATGATGGTATACATAAAGAACCCCAGAGATTCTACTAAAAAGCTATTAGAAATAATGTACAGCTTTAGCAAAGTTGCAGGCTACAAAATAAGCCCATATAAATAGTCAGCATTCTTATGTATCACTAACAAAATCCAATAGTTAGAGATACAAAGGGAAATTCCATTTAAAGTAACTACCAATAGTATAAAATATTTGGTAATGTATCTGCCAGGGGAAAGTAAGGAACTATATGAGCAAAACTACAAAACACTTTCCACACAAATTAAGTCTGATCTAACCAATTGGAAAAATATTAAATGCTCTTGGATAGGGTGAGCAAATATAATAAAGATGACAAATCTGCCTAAATTAATCTATTTATTTAGGACTATACCAATCAGACTCCCCAAAAAACTATTTTAATGACCTAGAAAAAAAAAAAACAACAAAGTTCATATGGAAAAACAAAAAGTCAAAAATTTCAAGGGAATTAATGAAAAAAAGTCAAATGAAGGTGGCCTAGCTGTACCAGAGCTAAAATTATATTATAAAGCAGCAGATACCAAAACTATTTGGTATTAACTAAGAAATAGATTAGTTGATCAGTGCAATAGGTTAGGTTCAAAGGACAAAGCAGTCAATAACTTTAATACTCTAGTGTTTGACAAACCCAAAGACCCCAGCTTTTGGGATCAGAACTCACTATTTGACAAAAATGGCTGGGGAAATTGGAAAATAGTATGGCAGAAACTAGGCATTGACCCACACTTAACACCATACACCAAGATAAGGTGAAAATGGGATCATGACCTAGGCATAAAGAATGTGATTATAAATAAATTAGATGAACACAGGATAGTTTACCTCTCAGATCTGTGGAAGAGGAAGGAATCTATGACCAAAGAAGAACTAGAGATCATTACTGATCACAAAATAGAAAATTTTTATTATATCAAATTGAAAAGTTTTTGCACAAACAAAACTAATGCAGACAAGATTAGAAAGGAAGGAATAAATTGGGAAAACATTTTTACATTCAAAGGTTCTGATAAAGGCCTCATTTCCAAAATATATAGAATATTGACTCCAATTTATGAGAAATCAAGCCATTCACCAATTGATAAATGGTCAAAGGATATGAACAGACAATTCTCAGATGAAGAAATTGAAACTATTTCTAGCCATATGAAAAAATACTCCAAGTCATTATTAATCAGAGAAATGCAAATTAAGACAACTCTGAGATATCCACTACATATCTATTAGATTGGCTAGAATGACAAGGAAAGATAATATGGAATGTTGGAGAGGATGTGGGAAAACAGGGACAATAATACATTGTTGTTGGAATTGTGAATACATCCAACCATTCTGGAGAGCAATTTGGAACTATGCTCAAAAAGTTATCAAACTTTGCATACCCTTTGATCCAACAGTGTTACTACTAGGCTTAATTCCAAAGAGATTTTAAAGAAGGGAAAGGGACCTATATGTGCAAGAATGTTTGCGGCAGCCCTCTTTGTAGTGTCCAGAAACTGGAAACTGAGAGGATGCCTACCAATTGGAGAATGGCTGAATAATTGTGGTATATGAATATTATGGAATGTTATTGTTCTATAAGAAATGACCAGCAGCATGATTTCAGAAAGGCTTGGAGAGACTTACATGAACTGATGCTCTGTGAAATGAGCAGGACCAGGAGATCATTATATACTATACAACAATGCTATATGATGCTCAATTTTGATGTACGTGGCTCTCTTCAACAATGAGATGAATCAAATCAGCTCCACTTGTCCAATATTGAAGAGAACCAGCTACACCCAGTGAAAGAACTATGGGAAATGAGTGTGAACCACAATGTAGCATTTCCACTCCCTCTTTTTTTGTCCACTTGTGTTTTTGATTTCCTTCTCAGGTTATTTTTACCTTATTTATAAGTTCATTTTTTTCTTGTGCAGCAAAATAACTATGCATATGTATATATAGATTATATTTAACATATACTTCAACATATTTAACATGTATTGGTCTACCTGCCATCTAGGGGAGGGGATGAGGCGGATGGAGGGGAAAATTTGGAACAGAATGTTTTGCAAGGGTCAATGCTGAAAAATTATCCATGCATATAATAAAAAGCTTTAATAAAATTAAAAAGTAAATAAACTCCATTATAAATAAGAAAGTCAAAAGTTAAAACCAGTATGACTCACTAATTTAATTGGTGTAGGGGGAAAACTGATGAGAAAACTCCCCCTATCAAAGGATAAGACGCAACTTCATCATGGATAGTCTTGGAGCATTGGCTGAAACACTAACAGGCTCACTTTCGTCCCATAATCACTATGTATTCAGAAGCAAAATTTTATCTTGGTTATTCTTGACTAGAAGAGTATCTTTATATGCAATAAATAATACTGTATCATAACATATAAGTTGATAATTTTTTTGCAAAATAAAAATCTCTTTTAAATACATACACATAATATACAAAAATAAATTAAAATATATAAGAAATTTTGATTTGGAAAAACATATATATATATTTAATAAAGATAGAGAAAATTTTTTGATTTTATAATAAAATATATCTGTTCTAAGAAACACAAAATATAAAAATATAACCCAAGAAAGAATGCAAACAAAGACATATGATGAGAAGTCAGCACAGACAAGACTCTAGGCATGTGGCATGGGGGTAACCAATGTCTGTCCATGGATGCATCATTGTAGTACTTAAATTCATCTATTTTTGCCTCAAATGTTGCCAATTCCAGTAAAATATAGACTAGATGACTTGTTGATGGGACAGAGTTAAGAAGCAGCATTTCCTCTGACTCACATTCTCAGAAAACTGTGGTAAAGTATCCAAGTCTATGGACTTGGGTCACAGAACTATAGCTAGAAAGGATTTGAGGCATCCAAGATAAGCTTACATATGAGGAAACTGAGACTCAGAGATATAAAATGATATTCAAATTCATACGTATAATAAGTGGAAAAGAAAATATTTAATCGAGATTCTCTAATTCCAAATTTAACATTATACACACACACACACATATATGTATATATATACACACATATGTGTAATGTTATATAAACATATATATATATATATATATATATATATATATATATATACATCTTTCTGTTTGTTGCTTTTCTTTCAATGAAACTGAAATAATTCTTCTCTCTTGCCTTTAAGAAAGGTACATTCTTAAAAACTACATATTTGTGAAGAGAATTGTTTTTTTTTTTTTGTAATCAGGTGAAATTTGGGAGGAAAAGAGAACAGATTTGCTACTTTGAAAAAAAAACACTTTAAAAGAGAGATTTAGGAGGTGGTATAGCTGTGTGATGTATGTACTTTCA
The DNA here is from genome assembly GCF_902635505.1 of Sarcophilus harrisii. Classification (NCBI taxonomy): domain Eukaryota; kingdom Metazoa; phylum Chordata; class Mammalia; order Dasyuromorphia; family Dasyuridae; genus Sarcophilus; species Sarcophilus harrisii. The sequence goes on from NC_045427.1 coordinate 166,115,828, forward strand.
GAAAGTCATTTACTAATATTTTTGTTTTAATTTATTATATCTTACAATATTTGTAACAAAAAGAAATCATGCTAATAAAACCTTTTAAAAATCTATTTCACATGCGTATTTCTGTTTCTTAAATCACTGCATTTAGTGATTCAGCTCACCCGCTGAATTGATCCAGAGTAGAACATAACAAGCCTTAATGGAATCAAGTAATTCAGGAAATAATTTAAGTCTGGTTGGTCTACTAGATTTGGAATTGGTAAGAACCAATTTAAATCATCACTCAAATACTAGTTGTGTAACTATGATCATGTCACTTAATCTTTCTTAGCTTTAGTTTACTCAATTCTAACATGGTTATAATAATAACACCTATTTTAGAGAGTTATTGAGAATATTAACTGAGATAAAATATCTAAAGTTCTTCACAAATTTTAAAGCAAAATAAGAAGAGGTTGAGGAAACAAGAAGAAGGAATAAAAAGAGACAAAGGAAAAGGAGGAAGAAGAAGATGAAGAACAGGAGGAAGAGGAGGAGTAGAAAAAGGAAAAGGAGGAGATCCATGTTCTAGATCTGATTATCACTAATTCACTATGTGATCTTAAGAAAGTCAGGTAATCTCTTTTGACTTCAGTGTCCTCATCCACAAATTAAAAATTTGATTAGATCAGAGATTCTTAATTTTGTGCATGTGAACTTAAAGAAATACCTTAAAGATATCTTCATGTCAATATTATGGGTTCCCTTTGTAATCTCATTTATTTTATTTTACATATTTACAAACATTATTCTGAGAAGACTGTATAGCCTTCACGAGAATGACAGTAAGATCCATGACACCAAACAATTAAAGAGGAACTATATTAATGAAGTTTTAATCTTTTCTCATTCTAACATGTTGGAATCTTTACAAAGTGTTATCATTAGAGTTGATAGAGACAATAATTATCTAATTTGGCATGGTTCAATATGATTGATTTGATCGTAGAAAGAGATATTTTGGGCCAGAACTTGAAACAAGGTACTAAGTACAACTGATAGAAACGATGCTTGTGTTCACACCTTTAGAGAGCTCATAAGTAACTAAGTACTTAATGGAGTTCACATGTTTGGGAGATTTCAGAGAGCATGCTGGGAGATATCCCACAAACCCACTCTCAGAGAAGTAGCATAAATGCAGTTGGAGATTGAGAAGCCACAAGTTGGAGTTGAGCTGGAGGCAATAAAGGACAAAGCTGCAAGATCTCTTGGAACCAAGCAAAGAGATAGGCCTATGGGCTAACCGGGCTATATTGAAGGACACAATAAAAGATCTGAACTCTTTTATCACCTGGATGTGTTTTGGAAAAAGAACACCACACTAACATCATGTAAATGAGTCTAAGATCCAGAATTTAACTTTTCTCTCACAGTAATTAAAGTATATCTGGATATAATTCTCTTATCTTTTTCTTTTAAGATAAAAATTACTCAAATCAATTCAGCAAATATTTATTAAGCAAGGGACAACATGCTAAATGTTAGAGACAGAAGGATAAAAAGCAGCAATTATTATTTATAAAATAGTATATATACATATATGTATATACATACATACATACATATATATGTATATATATGTTTGAGATGATGGTTGAGACATTAGGAGAGAGAGGGATGACTTTTGTATAGAACCAGTAGGATAGGCTTCATAGAGGACTTGGCATCTCAGTTGGCCCTTGAAGAGAGAAGTTCAAAAGCCAGAGATATGGAAGGAATTCATTACATATATATTATTCATCCTGACACACTGGCTGTATGAATGTGGATAAGGCATTAATCTGTCAGTGTTGCTAGGCAGCTCTCTTAGACATTAAGGTACTATTCTTCTTTGGAATGAAAGTTTTACTAGGAGTTTCCTTACTACCAAAATCAGAGATCTAATTTAAAAAAAATTAAAAGCTAGGGTGCTGGAAAAGAAAAGAAAGATCAGTGGCTTCAGACTCAGTGGTTGTGAGTTTAAATCCTAACTCTTATGCTTTCTAACTCTTTGGGAATTGGATAAAGCAATTTATTTTCCTGGGCCCTAATTTTTCAACTGTAAAATTAGGGGAATGCTTGGACTGGAAATTCTTTGAGGTCCTCTTCTCCTCTTGATCTGTAATTCCATGAGATGAAGGATCCCACACCAGATAGCAAATGGGAATGGAATAAAAGATGGAGTGGTTGGGAAAGGGATAGAAGGTCTAAAAAGCTGTGATTGGAACTTCCACTAAATTAAGTAAAAGCATGATTATATGAGGGCCCACTAGTGATCAGAAGTTTATGTGGAGCTTCCTATCACCAGTTTTGTGTCTTCATTATTCAATTAAGATATTTATTCCTCATGGAATATAGATTCCCTGAAAGTCAAAACTTACTTTGTTCATTATATACTCAGTGTCCAGCATAATACTTGGCATACAGTAGATACTCATTAATAATAAATAAATAAATAAATAATACATGTTAATTATTTAATTACTTCATTGGGCAGAGACTGTGCTGGATATTGCTGATTCTGGTCAAACTGTTGGTCCACACAATATCAAAGACTCGAATTACCAAAGATTCAGCCAAAAATAAAAAGCAGATTGTAATCTTTGTAAAGAAGTCAAGAACCTTGCTTGACCTCAAGAACTAGGGGGGTGGAGATTGGCAAATTTAGTTATATCAGAACCTTCTAACATTTCTGTTAAGTTCCAGAATGAAGAACATAATTACAATTCAATCTAAAATACAATATTGATGTGCCAAAAATTATTTTGAAAAAGAAAACAGCCAATACATCAAAATTATATCTTTGCTCACTTGCACCAAGATGTGCTAAGTACACATCAGAGTTTCCAGCTGCAAAACATTATGACTAGACCAAGTCAGGCAACATAGCAATGCAATTAATGCAGAAGAATAATGACTAGAAGATAAGAATGAAAATGAAGAATCATATGGAAGGAGTTAATAGTCCAGATGTACAGCTTGTCCAGATGAAGATTTAAAAGATTATGTCTTGTTACAAACAGATTGAAAAACCTCAAAGAGTAGTTTGGATGTAGAAAGGAACATAAATTAAATTTCTTGTCTGATCCTATTAAAGACTTCACCAGCCCAGCAGGTGCTGGGGATTTTGTAAGTGTACTATAAGGAGATGTTGGATGCATAAGGATCCCAAGGTCATAAATTTAAGGCTACAGGGGGCCTTTGAGAACACTGAACCCAAATTTCTCATTCTAGAAAGTTGAAAACTGAGGCAAAGGAGATTAGTGACTTGCCTAAAATCACACAGTCATGTTTAAAGCAAGATCTGAAACCAAATTTTCCTTGCTACAATTTCAGCATCAAATTCATTATTCCATACTACTTATAATTCAAAACTTTAGATTTAGTAGGACATGAAAGATCATCTAACACAAGTCATTGTTTTTCAAAATTATTTTTATTGATTCCTATAAAAAAGAGAAAAATGATTGTGAAAGGGGGGTGAATTTTTTCATCACCACTAGCAATAACTGATGATCAAGTGCCATCAGAAGTCAAATAAGATAGACAAAGGAGCCTTGGGAATTTCAGTATATACCAAACCATTAGTCTTACTTTCATTTTAGACTTCACAACCATCATCTAGTAAAGTAATTACTGTGGAAAAAGGGCTAGCCATATCTACCAACTGCCACATCCAGAGAAGACAAGCCAGACTAACTAAAACAGCAAAACATCCTGAGGGAGAGATGGGGAAGCATGTGCCAATCAAATTAAACCACCAACTTTGACAGTCATCTCTCAGATGCTGATGGAAATAGCCTCGGACCCTGATCTCTACAGGTTTGGAAATAGCAATGCTTTCAGCTAAAACCCCTGCAACTTTGATCTTGGAAAGCAATTCCTGTAGAAATAAGACCTGGCTCCTGAGGGTGCTATCCCCACAGCTATAGAAGATTCAGAAGAAAGTTCTTGCAACAGGAGTCCTTAGCATTGTCAAATGGCTCTGCATTAGAAAGTTATATAACTTAAACAAGGAAAATGACATTGATGAAGAGGCATTACTTTATGCTTTATCACTGAACCCTAAGAACCATAGGACCTTTGAGTCTGCTTTGTAGCTGAAATTTTCTGTATGTGTTATTTCCCCATTATTGGAATATAAACTCTTTGAGATTAGAAGCTATCATTTGGAATAGAAAGTTTTGCAAAGGTGAATGTTGGAAACTATCTTTGCATGTATTTGAAAAAATAAAATATTATTTTAAAAAAAGAGAAAAGAAAAATTAGACAGGATGGAAAGTACCATTTGCATCCAGAGAAAGAACTATGAAAACTGAATATGAATCAAAGCATAGTATTTTTCCCTTTGCTGTTGTTATGGTTGTTGTTTGCTTGCTTTTTTTTTTCTTTCTCATGTTTTTTTTTTCCCTTATGACCTGATTTTTCTTGCTCAGCATGATGAATGTATGAATATGTTTAGAACAATTGCACATGTTTAACCTATATCAGATTGTATGTTGTTTTGGCAGGAGGCAGGGAAGGTGTGTAAGGGATGGAGGGTTAATAATTTGGAACATGAAATTTTGCAATGGTATATGTTGAAAACTATCTTTGCTTGTATTTGGGCAAGTAAAATACTATTGATATTAGGGACTATCTTATTTTTCCATTTGTATCCCTACTGCTGAGTATAATGCTTTGTACATAATAAATCCTTAATATTTTTTAATTCATTCACTGACAGTTTTTTTTCCCAACAACCTAAAAAGTGAAAACATTAGGGTAGTCTTCAAGTAAAATGACACATATTTTTTATACGTACTCAGTAAACTTACATGATGATTTTTGTTTTGGTAAAAATAAGTTGAAACAGCACATAGTGAGAATGAGAGATAACAGATGGACAGGTGCTATCCACATGGTACAATGCTCCTTTGGGGGAAATAATAATTTTGATTGGAGGGCTTCTAATTGATCTTCTTTGAGAAATTTAGAATAAAACATGAACAAGAGTTGTACAGGATGAGAATAGGAGTGAGGGTGGAGAAAAAAGATAGTCATCTGCTCTGGAGGGAGGATATACTCAACTACAAAATCATGAATTATTTCAGATTATCAAAGTCCTCTTACCACACTGCATAAGTTTTCTTTCTGTTGTGCCTGCTTATTACTTACTCTTTCCTGCTAAGATAACACAGACATAACCCAGTTAGCATTTTCTTCCATTGCAGATCATCACAAACCATGTAATTTTTTTCACAGACAATAAAGTTAGATACAAGTTCAGTGATAAGCAGTATATTTTATAATTCTGAACTGTTTTTAATCAGGCCAGTCATTAGTAATAGGTCTTTGAATTATTAAAATTTTTTTTTTCTTTCACTACATACCTGTTCTGTCCTATTAAGTTTTCAGATAGTGTTGAGAGTCATTTTTGAAAGAATAATGTAACTCAACATTCATGTTATGGAGGGAGTAGCATTTCAAAGAAAAGGTGTGTCAGGGTGCTCTATATACAAGACAGATTTCATGTACCCCAAAAACATAATGGTAGCTCTGCAGGCCTGTGAATGACCATAAGCTATCAATTTTGGGTGATAACACCAATTTTGGTGGTACCCTCAGTCAGTGTCATATAATTGCTCTTGTGAGTATGAAGAATAAAAAGACCTTCATAGGGTTGCTTTAGGCCCCACTTAGAGAACAGTAGAGTGAACTATAATTGTTTGTTTTCTGATATGATAAAAAGGTTAGACACAACAAAGAAAAGCTATTAATATTCCATCTGCTAAAGATGGAGTAAAACATAAATGTCCATGAAATGGACTGAAGATTCCAATTGATAAATGGTCAAAGGATATGAACAGACAATTTTTAGATGATGAAATTGAAATCATTACCACTCATATGAAAGAGTGTTCCAAATCATTATTAATCAGAGAAATGAAAATTAAGACAACTCTGAGATACCACTACACACCTGTCAGATTGACTAAGATCACAGGAAAAAATAATGATGAGTGTTGGAGGGGATGTGGGAAAACTGGGACACTGATACATTGTTGGTGGAGTTGTGAACGAATCCAACCATTCTGGAGAGCAATCTGGAATTATGCCCAAAAAGTTATCAAATTGTGCATACCCTTTGATCCAGCAGTGTTTCTACTGGGATTATACCCCAAGGAGATACTAAAGAAGGGAAAGGGACCAGTATGTGCCAAAATGTTTGTGGCAGCCCTCTTTGTAGTGGCTAGAAGCTGGAAACTGAGCGGATGCCCATCAATTGGAGAATGGTTGGGTAAATTGTGGTATATGAATGTTATGGAATATTATTGTTCTGTAAGAAATGACCAGCAAGATGAATACAGAGAAGCTTGGAGAGAATTACATGAACTGATGCTAAGTGAAATGAGCAGAACCAAGAGATCATTATATATGTCAACAACGATACTGTATGAAGATGTAATCTGATGGAAGTGGATTTCTTTGACAAAGAGACCTAATTCAGTTTCAATTGATCAATGATGGACAGAAGCAGCTACACTCAAAGGAAAAAAAAAAACCCACTGAGAAATGTATGTAAACTGTTTGCATTTTTGTTTTTCTTCCCAGGTTATTTCTACCTTCTGAATCCAATTCTCCCTGTGCAACAAGAAAACTGTTTGGATCTGCACACATACATTGTATCTAGGATATACTAGGACATATTCAACATATATAGGACTGCTTGCCATCTAGGGGAGGGGGTGGAGGGTGGGAGGGAAAAATCGAAACAGAAGTGAGTGCAAGGGATAATGTTGTAAAAAAAAAATTACCCTGGCATGGATTCTGTCAATAAAAAGTTACTATAAAAAAAAAGAAATGGACTGAAGATATTAATATTTAAATTATGCTAGTACAGCAAAATTTGAAACATTTTAACTTTATTTGCAGAATTCAGTACTTTTCTGTCTATGATATCCTTTGTTCCAATTTACCCAATAACATACAGCAATATGTTGATCAAAGCAGGTCAAGAGCACTATTATTAAGACAGTTTTGAACCCAGATTAGATCAAAATAAGAGCAGAAACTGAAGGATGGCACAACTTCAAAGAATGAAATAATGGAGAAATAAAAAGCATTCAAACTTTATATTTAATGAAAACACAGTAGATGAAAAAATAGTGCAAATATTCTTGAAAGATTTGAAAAGGAAATAGCATACTTAAAATGGTATGTGCAAAAGTGTTTATTTTTTGTTTGATCAGATAAATCCAATTAAGAGATCAATTATTCTAAAAGAATAATTTGGAAAGGGTCATGAGTTCTAGCTACCAAACAGCTTATATATATTTTAAAAGTTACAGTTATTATGAAAAGAGGCTTTCTTCCTAAATATTTGACAAAAGGTGTAAAAACATTCTAGTACATATATAGAGAGAGGTATATGTTGTAGCCATCACTATGGCAGGGACAATAGGAAAAAAGGTAGACCATTTCTAAGGAAAGTGATTCTATGTAAAATGGCCAAAATTACTTACGAAATCTATTAAAATTATCAAAGTAGATGAGGTAGAGATTACATAACTATCTTACTAGAACACAAACTAGAAAGTTCAATGTCTTTATAGACAATAAAATATGGTAAAAATGAAATGATTAGAATGGAATTCAAAATACAAAAATGCATAAAAATTCTTATTATAGTAAATCAAAAATTGAAACTAAACCCAAAATATTAAGTAATATGAAAAATCAAAAATCTCAATAAGTAAAAGAAGGAATTGGTTTTCAATTAAAAAAAAAACAGCTTTATTCACAGTTTGAGAAATCAAGAATATAAAGGAAAGAGAGCCTCCAAAGAAGAAAATATATGGAAATTTCTGTTGATATTGTCCAAAGAAATCTAACACAATAAAAGAGCAGAATGGAACTTAAAACAGAAAACACATTACCAAAATGTGAATATAATGAATTACAGAATGGTTTTGTCAAGTGGATTGAATAAAACTCGTGCTTCTCATCATATATCTTATGTGGTCTCCATGTGGAATTTACCTAACATTTAAAATACTTTCCAGTATAAATTCTTTTAACCACATTACTGTTTCAAAAGGGAGAAATATTTAACATGCAATCTATCCCTGATGAATCTACACTAAACCCCAGGGAGAGAAAGAGGTGTACTTTACTTTAGAAATGATGAATGAGCCTACAAAAAGGTTAAGTGACTTGCTTAACACTATGTAGCAAATGAGTGAGCAGAGAACTAGTATTATAATTTCAAGGTCTCCACACTCATTTCCATGCTTGAGTCACAGAGAATGCCACAAAAGAAAGAAGGGACTCCCAGGAGGGCTTCTAACACATGAAGAAAAAAACTCAACTGAAGTGATAATAAGTTTCATTAGACGCTAAGATCAACAAATTCAAGCTCTAATAGATAACACAACAGATAAAAGTATGAATATCAATTAAGGTAAGGGGAAGCATGGCTCTTGAAGAGAGTAGTGGCCTATCTGGTTCAACCAGTTGGTTGATAGCTTGTTCAGCCACTAGCTCCCTTGGTGGGCTTGAGAGAAGTTTCCCTCCCAACCCAGATGTATTCCAGTCTGAGCTTATTTCTTTCTTACTTCTCTGAGAACGGAAGATAAATTTGATAAGATGGAAAATACTCCATAAGCCCACTGTAGTTATAGTCAGCTCTTATCTCCCTTAGAATAGGAGAATTGAAGAATTATTATTGGAATTGGTAAAAATGTCCTTGAGGCACTTGTGAAAAGGGGTAAGGCCTTTAGCTTTACCAAGTTTTGTTCCATTTAATGAAAGTGGCTAATATGCCCCACCCCCTGGGACTGATTTCTGTCTATGACACCTCTTATTACCAGTGGATCTCCTGCCAAGATCAAACGAATTCCCCAGCTCAAGTAAAACGAGAATATCTATCTTGTCACTATCAGTTAAAAGAGTAGAACTGAGCATTCCATTCTGTATGGGAAAATGCAGCTTTAGGGAAAGTCTCTTTACAAACAAGAGTGCATGAGGCAGACGAAGGAGATGGGAAAAATGTAATAATAATAACAATAATAATAATAGCTAGTACTTTATTGAACTTTAAGATTTGCAAAGCACTTTGTATATATTATCTCATGTGATCCTCACAATAGTCCTGAAAGGTAGTTACTGTGATTATTCTTATTTTACGGATGAGAAAACTGAGACTAAGATGAAATTATTCATCCAGGTTCACACAGATATAGAGTCAGAAACAGTATTTGTATACAGCTCTTCCTGTCTCTTGGTCAATTTTTATATTCACTTCATTGCCTAACTATACTCCACCCTACTTAGCCACTCAAATACACATATAAAAATACACACAATACTTGCAAATGATCTAATAATGGTTAAACAATTTTAATCATCACTCCTTTCAACACAACCTTATCAAGAAATGATTTACTTGAACAAATGGCAAAAAGTAACAGATTTTAATAATTATAGTGGATGATGTGGTATATTTTAAGTCAATGATCAACACATTTTTTTTTAATTTCCTTTTCTATCTACTTTGACCATGAAGCTACAATAAAATTAAAAAAAAAATTAGCTAGATCATATTGTCTATCATTTGTATCATTTTATGTACATACAAATGTATTATCATTTGTAAATTTTCTGCTTTGGTTATTCTTTGATGTTTTTATTTCTGTTAGAGGTATAAAAACTTCTAAATAGGTATAAAGGAAATAAATATGTATATGTGTATTATATGTATATATATGTATACACACATATAAATTCACTAGCTATGAACATAACCATGTAGGAGTATATTTATATGTCTGTATGGTTGTGTGTTTATATATGTACATGCAAAGCCTTGTGTACCACAATGTATACACATATATGTATTTATGGATATATATACACATATATGTATATTTTGTTACTGTTTTTTAGTTGATTAGTCCTGTCCTAGTCTTTGTGACCTTATTTGGGATTTTCTTGGCAAAGACACTGGAGTGGTTTGCCATTTCCTTCTCTAGCTCATTGCACAGATGAGGAAACTGAGACAAACAGGGTTAAGTGACTTACCCAATGTTACACAGCTACTATGTGAGTGAGGCTAGATTTGATTTGGGTCCTTCTGATTCTAGAGCCAATATTCACCTAGCTGCCCATAATACATGTATACATTGCTTTATATTTCTTAATATAAGTTTTGTGATGGAATTTCCTAAGAATTTTTTCTTTAAAATGATTGTAACATTTTATATCAAAACAATAAACTAATATCAACTCATTTCTATATCACTTCTATATTCAATATTCTCATTTCTATATCAGTTTTGCAAAACACTTTATATAGTTTATCTCACTTCCTTGTCATAACAACCCTCTGGAATAGCCGAGACTATTAGCATTTTATAGATGAGATTAGATTAATTAGATAAAAAGTTAAATGATTTGTCTAGGAACTTAAAGCTATGAAGCATCCAAAGTAGAACTGGAATCTAGATCTTCCTGAATCAAATATATAACTTTCCACCTGTGACTCCCAATCTCAAAAATTCAGTTGATCACAAGAGATACAATGGTTAATGCTCTAGTACCTTATAGCACTTGCTCACATCAAAATGTACTTAGAATCTAAAAGAAACCAACATGAATAAAAGAAAATCAGATACAAGGCAAAAAGAGAATTCAAATGTATTTAATCTCTGTTTTAAATCCTATCCATTTGCTTTTTCATAGCAAATGGTCTTTCAATGGTCAATAGAAGACACAAACTACTCATTGAAAAGCATTCAGATCATTCAATGATACAAATCTTTTTCTTCATGGCATAATATGAGGAGATTGAGTGGGACATGCTTAAAATAACAGAGCTTTAAGAAGTAAAACATATCCCCTTTAGTAAAGATTTGCCTTCATTAAGATAAGTGCACTGGGAATAGTGGAAATGAAAAAGAAATTATGCTTATATTATGAGAAAGAAGTTAAACTTATATTAAGTGCTGTTCAACTGCTCAGTCATATCCAACTTTTCATGATCCCATTAACCATACTGTCCACAGGGTTTTCTTGGCAAAAACAAAAGAAAAGAAAAGAAAACTTGAATATTTTAGTATTTCTTTTTCTAGTAAATTAAGTAAATTAGTAAATTAAGATACACGTTGGTTAAGTCACAGAGGTAAGTAAGTTTCTGAGACTAGATTTGAATTCAGGTCTCCCTAGCTCCAGGACTAACACTGTATTCACTAAGCCACCTAATTGCCTATTAGACAAACAGATGTTAAGTGAATTCCCAAAGGCCATACAATTATTAAATATTGTATGCTGGATTTGAATTAGGGTCTTTCTTATTTCAGACCCATCAACTTATCCACTAAACTATCTAGCTGCCCCCTGTATTGCGTGTCCCCTAGCCAAAATACCATTTATTCATCTAAAGATTTCTGAATATTTGTTACAGCATCATTTTTGTCCAAATAATAACAAATAAATATGATAAGCTTTTTTAAAGAGGGGAAAATACATTCTTCAGGGAACTCATTGACAGACCTACAAAATGAAAATCTACCTCTTATATAAAGGTCCATGAAACCAAAAAGTACACAGTGAAAAATATTTACAACATTTCATGGGGTGTATTTTTCCTATTAGATGCTTCAGTGGAGCCTGTATTAGATATGAGAATAAAATCTTGCTTTGTGGAAATAAGAACTTGTTATGGGGCAGCAAGGAACATTGCCATAGGGTTTTTTATATTTACTGTGGGTTTTTTTTTTCCTTCCCCAAAAGGTGGAAAGTACAAAGGGTCTCAAACCATGTTGTTGTTGTTGTTGTTTTTTAACATCTCCCCTAGGCTTCATTCTCTTGGACTATATCAATGTAGATTTTTTTTTTAAAGAAGGCAAGCTTAGACCTTTCCCATTACTGCTGGCCAGGGTCTGGATTTAGTCAAACTGGCCACTGTCACTACCTACATCTAATTAGAACCATCTGTTAGATTTTTGTGCAAAAAATCTATAGTTTGCAATGATTCCAGCAAGATTTAATCTCAAAGCTCATTTTATGTGTTTTTGGCTTGACAATAGCATTTTCTAAGTACCTCCCATATTTTAAAAATGATCCTCTCCGGATTTTGGCTGAAATTGCTCATCAGTTACACTCTTTTTTTTTTCTTTTTACATATGAGTTACAGTTTCGTCTACTGAAGGCATTGTTCTTCCTCTTTAAAACTCTTCAAAGAGAAAACATACACTATCTAAAATCTGGTGAGGTGAACTCAGGGTAGCTTGATTAGGTTTGAATTACATTGAATGGTATGTACAAAGCTGACATCTACACAAGGAAAAAGCTATTGTTAAGCATTTCACCTACTCTTCATTTTTAACTTCAACCTCATTCTCATTACTTTCCAAAACATATTTCCTTTCAGTCTAAAATTTACTGAGGTTGGTCTTATCACAATGATGAAAAAATGATTTGAAAACTGAGAAAACTGTCCAGCCAGGATGGAATTATAAGAGCAGACAAATAAGAGGATTTTTTTTTTTACCATTTTCAGTCAATAAACATAATATCTTATCTTTTATTTGCTTGGTTTTGAGTATGAAAAAGTAAATTCTCAAAAAACAAATGAAGTTCTACTATAAATGATTGAAAAAAGCAAACATTTCTTTGAGTGAAGTAAAAACTCATGCCTGGACTTTACATCATAATGCTATGGCTCAATGAAGTCTCACACACACACACACACACACACACACACACACACACACACAAACTATTCCCATTGCAACTGTAATAAAATAATTCAATGAAAAGTTTTATGATAAGGAAAATAAATGCTTGGTGAAATCAGGACTCTAAACTGAGCTCACTAGAGTGACCTCAGTTAACCTTAGCATATTCTTTTTTCCTTCTCTTTTTCATCTGTTTGTCTATAAACTGAACCATAATTAAATGCCTAAACTAAGAAAATCTGAAGTTAAGAATAGGAATTTAAACACCAAGACAAAAGCAAATACAACATTTATCCCCTAACAATCTTCTTAAATTGAACATAGAGATGTCACCCAAAACAATATGATTCTCATTTTAAAAAAAAAATTGGCAAAAAAATCACATTTAAATTTTTGGTATTCATGCTTAAAGGACAATTCTAAATTTTACTTCACTACTAACTAGCTCCCTGTGCAGTACCCGTTACAGAACTATTTCCCTTAGTCCCACTTTGGTGGGTATCTGACTTCTTCTTCCCCCACGGTTCTATATATAACTTTATGGGGGTCTAAGTTTTCTAGGATTATCATTCACAAGCTCCTATGATATGTTCCCCATTGCTTAATAGCCAGATGTGTAACAAGGACAGTTGATACAATTATCATTACCACTCTACCAATATCCTATCTCTCCCACCACAAAAGTCTGGGATACATTCTCCCAGAAATACCCATAGGGCCTGTGAGGAGAGTAGATACAAACTTAATGTACCAAGGTGACGTAGAACATCTAAAGAATATGTATGTGCAAAAGGTTAAATCACAAGTCCTGGTTATTGGAAGTCATTTCTTGAGTCCATGGGTGGAGTTCATTTCTCGTGCAGAGCTATGCTCCTTGAAGCTATTTCTTTCCTTAAATGACTACAAAAGTTTTTGTCCTCAGTGTATCCTGAATAAGTTTCTATTTGTGTTACTGGCTGAATGTATGGCTTGATACTGATGCAATATCTGATGTAAGGTCCTCCTCAATAGAAGGAAGGGGAAGGAAGTATTACACTTTCTTTGGGTTCATTTGGTCCCCTATGTTACAGATGGAAGTTTCTTCTTCTTCAAGACACTTGATTCTAAAACCTAATCTAAGTTTTACTGTTTTACTAATGTACTGCTGGACTCCAAACTAATTTGCTGTTTTTATATGTATTCTTAGAGATATTGGTTGATCTATTTTTATGCTAACACAAAATATGCCCGATGTGCCACTATTCATCATTATCCAATAATCAAAATGCCTTATATTTTTTTAATTTATTAAGGTCTTGTTCACCTGTTGGTTTTAATTTTGATTGACTCAATAAAAGTGTTTAGTGCATTTGTGATTACATTATTTGGTGTTAGGAAAGAAACCTTACTATTATAGGGTTAACGATTTTATGCAAATTAAGACAACTCTGAGATACCACTACACACCTGTCAGATTGGCTAGATTATACAGTATGTTGGAGGGGATGTGGGAAAACTGGAACACTGATATATTGCTGTGAATTGTGAATACATCCAGCCATTCTGGAGAGTAATTTGGAACTGTGCATACCCTTTGATCCAGCAGTGTTACTACTGGGCTTATATCCAAAAGAGATTTTAAAGAAGGGAAAGGGACCTGTATATGCAAGAATGTTTGTCAGCCCTCTTTGTAGTGTCCAGAAACTGGAAACTGAGTGGATGCTCACCAACTGGAGAATGGGTGAATAAATCATGGTATATGAATATGATGGAAGATTATTGTTCTATAAGAAATGACCAGCAGCATGATTTCAGAAAGGCTTAGAGAGACTTACATGAACTGATGCTGTATGAAATGAGCAGGACCAGGAGATCATTAAATACTTCAACAACAATACTATATGATGGTCAATTTGATGGATATGGCCCTCTTCAACAATCAAATAGTTTCCAATAGAGCAGTAATGAATTGAATCAGCTACACCCAGCTAAAGAACCCTGAAAGATGACTATGACCCACTACGTAGAATTCCCAATCCCTCTATTTTTGTTCATCTGCATTTTTTATTTCCTTCACAGGCTAATTGTACACTATTTCAAATTCTGATTCTTTATGTACAGCAAAATAACTGTTTGGACATCATACATATATTGTATTTAACTTATATTTTAATATATTTAATATGTATTGGTCAACCTGCCATCTAGGGGAAGGCGTGGGGAGGAGGGGAAAAGTTGGAACAAAAGGTTTTGCAATTGTCAATGCTGAAAAATTACCCAAGCATATATCTTGTAAATAAAAAGTTATAAAAAAAAAAAAAACCAATGGGGGCAGCTAGATGGCACAGTGGATAGAGCACTAGCCCTGGATTCAAGAGGACCTGAGTTCAAATCTGGTCTCAGACACTTTGACACTTCCTAGCTGTGTGACCCTGGGCAAGTCACTTAACCCTAATTGCCTCAGCAAAAAAACAAACAAACAAACAATGATTTTAGGAATTCCAAGCCCCAAAATATTAAATCACAAGGCCACAATGAAGATACTAGATATTTATGATGTCTTTATTGCTTTTAGAATTAAATATAAGATCCTTTGTGTTTTGTTGTTGTTGCACAATCATTTTCAGTCATTCCTGACTCTCCCTGACCTCATTAAGATTTTTCTTGGCAAAGATACTGAAATGGTTTGCTATTTCCCTCTTCATTCATTTTGAAGATGAAAACTGAGGTAAACGGGACTAAATGACTTGCCCAGGATCACATAGCTAGTACATGTCTGAAACTGGATTTGAACTCCAGTTTACCTGACTCCAAGTCCTGCCCTATCAATTATGCCACCTTTGAAACCTTCTTATATATTATACACCCTTGCCACACTTTTATGATCTAGCCAGACTGGCCTAGTTTTTCCTCAGTCATTACATTGCAACTCCCATTACCATGACTTTGTACAGGTATATGTCTACCTTGTATAATCTTTTGTCTTTTTCAAATCTCAGTTCGAGGACTTTCAGGGATAGATACAAGATGGAAGAGTAAAATTTTCACTTAGCTAAATTCTCCAAAAATTTCCTTTCAAACAACTTTTAAAAACCTCAAATCAAATTCTGGAGTGGTAAAGGCAACAAAAAATAAAGGTGAAACATTATGCCGTACCAAGACAATTTAGGTCAGAAGGAGAGATTGTAGAGGCTGCTCTAGAGTCCACATGAATGGAACATCAGTGATGAAAATTGTAGTAGCACCAAAATCTTCAGCAGTTTCAGAAGCTCCTAAGTCAAAGACAGAAAAGGAAGCTAAAAACTGGTTGGAAAAAGATTAAAGGAGACCTCCCTGCCCCAACTAGCACTGGAGGCAACCTCCATTATACATACTGACTTCTAGAATATAGTCCAAGGACAAAGAAAAGCACTTTTGCTCTAAAAGAAGAAGTGGGGCTAAAAGGCAATATCAATTGCAATTTTAAAGATCAGAAGCTATTCCTGATAAAGGACAAAAACACAGACCAGGACAGCAGTGACCATACCTATCCCTGCATCTTGGAAACACTGAAAATGTCCAAACTACAAGAACTAGCTTTGAAAATAGCGTCACAGAAGAACCTAAAGTTTGGGATAGTGCCCTTCCCCCAATCCAAGAATAGAGCCCAACTCTAGCAAAAAGTTCTAAGTCAAGAAATAGGAAGGACAACTGAGTTAACAACAGCAATAAAAAAAAAAAAAAAGAAAAGAAAAGAAAACTGCCAATAAAAAGCTACTAGTAGAGAATACAAAAGTGTATCTTCAAAAAAAAAAAAGGGGGGGCAAATTAAAAACATGCCAAACGAGAATTTCTGAAAGAGTTAAATATTGTTTTTTTGTTAATCCAAATCAAATAAAAACAATAGAAGAAAAATTAGGTAAAGAAGTGAAAGCAAAGGAAGAAACTTTTGAAAGACAATCAACATCTCAGTAAAAGAGGCACAGCATATACTGAAAAAATACTTTAAAAATAGAGTTGAACAAGTGGAAAAAAGAGATAGAAAATTCATTTATTAAAACAACTCCTTAAAAGCAGAATTGGTCAAATGAAAAAGTACAAAAGCTTGGTAAAAAAATCCCTTAAAAAGTAGAATTGAACAAATGGAAGATAATGACTCTATATGACAACCACCACCAAAAAAGTTAAAAAAAAAAAAAGATGAAAATATAGAAGAAAATGAGAAATATTTCACTGGAAAAAACTGATCTAAAATATTTTTAAGGAAAGATAATTTAAGAATTATCACACTATAAGGCAACTAGATGCCATAGTGGTTGAGCACCAATACTAGAGTCAAGAGGATCAGGCCTCAGATACTTACTAACTGTGTAGCCCTGGGAAAATTATTTAATCCTGATTGCCTCATATGTCTTTGTATGCATATCATATATACATATATATATATATATATATATATAAATATATACATATATATATATATATGTATATATGTATGTGTGTGTATACACACACACACACATACTCAAAAGTGTAATAAAAAAGAGACTAGATTTTACATTTCAACAAATTATCAAGGAAAACTGCCCTGATATCCTAGAACCAGAGGATAAAGTACAAAGTAAATACATCAACCAATCACTCCCTGAGATTTCAATTTTTTTTAATTTTTAAAGATTTTTATTTTCAAAACATATGCACAGATAATTTGTCAACGTTGACCTTTGTATAGCCTTGTGTTTCAGATTTTCTCTTTCTTCTCCCCACTCCCTCCCCTAGATGGCAAGCAAATATGTCAAAATATATGTTAAAGCCAATATGTGTAAACATTTATACAATTCTTTTGCTGCACAAGAAAAATCAGATCAATAAGGAAAGTAAACGAGTAAGAAAACAGAATGCAAGAGAACAACAACAAAAAGAGTTATGTTATATTGTGATCCATATTTCGTTCCCACAGTTGTCTCTCTGGGTGTAGATGGCTCTCTTCATCACAAGATCATTAGAATTGGCATCATTCATTCATTGTTGGAAAGAGTCACATTTATCGTAATTGACCATCATATAATATTGATGTTGTCATATACAATGATCTCCCAGTT
The DNA here is from genome assembly GCF_902635505.1 of Sarcophilus harrisii. Lineage (NCBI taxonomy): Eukaryota > Metazoa > Chordata > Mammalia > Dasyuromorphia > Dasyuridae > Sarcophilus > Sarcophilus harrisii. The sequence goes on from NC_045427.1 coordinate 166,133,613, forward strand.
CTGCTCATTTCACTTAGCATCAGTTCATGTAAGTCTCTCCAGACCTCTCTAAAATCACCCTCATGAACATTACTTATAGAACAATAATATTCTATAACATTCATATACCATAACTTATTCAGCCATTCTCCAAGTGATGGACATCCACTCAGTTTCCAGTTTCTTGCCACTACAAAGAGGGCTGCCACAAACATTCTTGCACATACAGGTCCCTTTCCCTTCTTTAAAATATCTTTGGGATATAAGCCTAGTAATAACAGTGCTGGGTCAAAGGGTATGCACAGTTTGATAACTTTTTGAATACAGTTCCAAATTGTTCTGCAGAATGGCTGGATCTATTCACAGTTCCATCAACAATGTATTAGTGTCCCAGTTTTCCTACATCCCCTCAAACACTTGTCGTTATCTTTTCCTGACATTTTAGCCAGTATGAGGCATGTGTAGGAGCATCTTAGAGTTGTCTTAATTTGTGTTTGTCTGATTAATAATGATTTAGACCATCTTTTCATATGGCTAAAAATAGTTTTAATTTCTTCATCTGAAAATTGTCTGTTCATATCCTTTGACCACTTATCAATTGGAGAATGGCTTGAATTCTTATAAATTTGAGTCAATTCTCTATATATTTTAGAAATAAGGCCTCTATAAGAACACAAATGTAAAATTGATTTCCCAATTTGTTGCCTTCCTTATGAAAGTATTGTCTGCATTAGTTTTGTTTATATAAATTTTTTAACTTAATATAATAAAAAATATCTATTTGGTGTACAATTATGAGTTGCATTTCTTCTTTGGACACAAATTCTTTCCTTCTCCACAGATCTGACAGATAAACTATACTTTGTTCTTCTAATTTGCTTATAATATCACTCTTTATTTCTAAATCATGAACCCATTTTGACCTTATCTTGGTATGTGGTATTAGGGGTGGGTCAAACCCTAATTTCTTCCATACTAGTTTCCAATTTTCCCAGCAGTTTTTGTCAAATAGTGAGATCTTATTCCAAAAGCTGGGGTCTTTGGGTTTTGTCAAACACTAGATTGCTATAGTTATTGATTATTTTGTCCTTTGATCCTAATCTATTCCACTGATTGACTATTCTACTTCTTAGTGAGTACCAAGTGGTTTTTATGACCGCTGCTTTATAATACAGTGTTAGGTCTGGCACAGTTAGACCACCTTCATTGGTATTTTTTTTTTCATTAATTCCCTTGAAATTCTTGACCTTTTCTTCTTACAGATGAATTTTGTTATTATTTTTTTCTAGTTCTGTAAAATAATTTCTTGGGAGTTTGATTGGTATGGTACTAAATAAGTAGATTAATTTACTTGTAGTATTGTAATTTTTATTATATTCGCTGGACCTACCCAGCACTATATATTTTTCCAAGTGATTAGATCTGACTTTATTTGTATGAAAAGTGTTTTGTAGTTGTGTTCATATAGTTCCTGACTTTCTCTTGGCAGACAGATTCCCAAATGTTTTATGCTACCGATAGTTATTTTGAATGTTATTTCTTTTTCTATCTCTTGCTGCTGGCCTTTGCTTGTAATATATACAAATGCTGATGATTTATGCAGACTTATTTTGTATCCTGCAACATTGCTAAAGTTGTAGATTGCTTCTAGTAGTTTTTTAGTTGATTATTTAGGGTTCTCTATGTATGCCATAATATCATCTGCAAACAGTGATAATTTGGTTTCCTTGTGCCCTACTCTAATTCCTTTAATCTCTTTTTCTTTTCTTATTGCCAAAGCTAATATTTCTAATACAATATTGAATAGTTGTGGTGATAGTAGGCAACCTTGTTTCACTCCTGATCTTATAGGAATGGTTCTGGTTGGTCCCCATTACATATGATGCTTGCTGATGGCTTTAAATAGATACTACTGATCATTTTAAGGAAAAGTCCATTTATTCTTATACTCACTAGTGTTTTTAGTTGGAATTGATGTGGGATTTTATCAAATGCTTTTTCTACATCTATTGAGATAATTGTATGATTTTTGTTAGTTTGTTTATTGATGCAATCAATTATGCTAATAGTTTTCCTAATATTAAACCAGTCCTCCATTCCTGGTATAAATTTCACTTGGTCATAGTGTATTATTCTGGGGATGACTTTCTGTAATCTCTTTGCTAATATTTTATTTAAGATTTTTGCTTCAATATTCATTAGTGAAATTGGTCTATAATTTTCTTTCTCTGTTTCCCCCATCTGGTTTAGCTATCAGCAGTGTGATAAAAGGAATTTGGTAGGAGTCCCTTTTTCTTCATTTTTTTCAAATAGTTTATATAATATTGAAAATTAATTCTTCTTTTAATCTTTGATAGAATTCACATGTAAATCTACCTGGCCCTGGAGATTTTTTTCTTAGGGGGTTGATTAATAGCTTGTTCTATTTCTTTTTTTTTTAATGGAACTATTTATATAATTTATTCCCTCTTCTGTTAACCTGGGCAATCTATATTTTTGTATATGTTCCTCCATTTCATTTAGATTATACAATTTATTGGCATATAGTTGAGCAAAATAACTCCTAATCATTGCTCTAATTTTCCTTTCAATTCTCCCTTTCTATTTTTGAGATTAACAATTTGATTTTCTTCTTTTCTTTTTCTAATCATATTAATTAAAGATATATTTATTTTGTTGTTTTTTATTACACCAACTTAGTTTTACTTATTAATTTAATAGTTTTTTTTCAAATTTATTAATCTCCCCTTTAATTTCCAAATTTGTAATTTGATATTTAACTGAGAGTTTTTAATTTGTTATTTTTATATCTTTTTTAGTTGTAAGTCCAAGTCATTGATCTTCTCTTTCTCTATTTTATACAAATAAGCATTTAGAGATATAAAATTTGCCTTATAACTGCTTTGGCTATATCCCACAAATTTCAATATTTTGTCTCATTATTATCATTCTCTTAGATGAAGTTGTTGATTATGTCTATGATTTGTTGTTTCACACCTTCATTCTTTAGGATTAGATTATTTAATTCCCAATTAATTTTTGGTCTATTTCCTCCTGGTCTTATAATGCATGTGATTTTTATTGTATCATGGTCAGAAAAAAAATGTATTTCCTATTTGTCTTTCTGCAATTGATTTTGAGGTGTTTATGTCCTAATACATGGCCAATTTTTGTATAATTTCTATAAACCATCAAGAAAAAAATAAACTGCTTTCTGTCTCCATTCAATTTTCTCTAAAGATCTATAATACCTAACTTTTCTAACATTGTTTCCCTCCTTAACTTCTTTTTTATTTATTTTGTGAACCAATTTATCTCGTTCTGAGAAAGCAAGATTGACATCCCCTACTAGTATAGTTTTTCTGTCTATTTCTTTTTGCAGCTCTCTAAACTTCTCCTCTAGTAATTTGGATGATATACCACTTGGTGCATATATGATTAGTATTGATATTGCTTCATTATCTCTGATACTCTTTAGTAAAATATAGTTTCCTTCCTTATATCTTTTAATTACATTTATCTTTGTTTTTACTTGATCTGACATCAGGATTGGTATCCCTTCTTTTTTTACTTCACCTGAAACATAATAGATTCTGCTCTAGCCCTTTACCTTCACTCTGTATCACTCTGCTTTAAATGTGTTTCTTGCAAACAGCATATTGTATGATTCTGCTTTTAATTCAGTCTGCTATTTGCTTCTATTTTATGTGACAGTTCATCCCATTCATATTCACAGTTAAAATAACTAATTCTGTATTTCCTGCCATCTTATTTACCCTAAGTTATGTTTTTCTCTTTTCTATCCCCTTTTCCTCCTCCCCAGTATTTTAATTTTGATGACCACCTTCCTCAAACAGTCCTCCCCCTTTAGAGCCCCTCTCCCTTTTTTTATACCTTTCCCCTAATTTTTTCCTGTTTCCCTTCTATTAGTCTTTCCCTTTCTTTTCCCCCTTTCCCTCTTATTTCACTATAAGGTAAGACAAGTTTCTTTATGATACCAAATATGTCTGATATTCTCTCTTAGAGCCAATTCTGATGAGAATAAGATTCACACAATGTTCATCCTCTTCCCTTCTTTCTCTCAATTATAATAGGTCTCCTTTGCCTCTTCAAGAAATGTAATTTCCTTTACTTTTCTTCCTTTTTCCTCTTTTTCCAGTATGATCCCCTTTTCAACTCTAAATTATTTTTCATATTATCATAATAAAATCAAATTATACTCACACTCTCTAAGTGTATTCATAACAGAAATATAGTTCTCAAGAGTTGTTTTTTTTTTTACCTTTTTATGCTTTTTTTGAGTTCTGTGTTTAGAGATCAGTTTTTTTGTTCAATTCTAATCTGAAATTACAATCAAGAATAACTATCCAGCAAAATTAAGTATAATCTTTCAAGTGGGAAAAACATATATATTTAATGAATAGAAAGCTTTCAAGCATTTTTAATGTAAAGAATAGAGCTGAACATAAATTTTTACTTTAAAATACAAGATTCAAGAGAAGCATAAAAAGATAAACATGGAAGATAAACATGGAGAAACTTACACGAACTGATGCTGAGTGAAATGAGCAGGACCAGGAGATCATTATATACTTCAACAACAATTCTAGATGATGACCAGTTCTGATGGATCAGGCCATCCTCAGCAACGAGATCAACCAAATCATTTCTAATGGAAGATAAATCTTATGGGATGCAATAGGTTAAACTTTTTTACCTTTCTACATGGGAAGATGATACATGTAATTTCTAAGAATTTTGTAATTATTAAGGCAATTAAGAGAGCACAGGAGTAAAGCAATTATTTTTGGGATATTGTTTAAAAATGCAGATAGGTCAGAAAGAATGATGTACTGGGAAAAGGGAGAAAGGAGAGAAAGAATGGGTAAAATTATCTCACAGATATTTGTACAAATAAGAGGTTTTTTTTTTTTTAATAAGGAAGAGGGAAATGGTGTTGGAGTGCGACATTTGATTCTCAGTATCATCAGAAGTGTTCATAGAGGGAAAATACATATATGCACACTCAATTGAGTATAGAAATCTATAGAAATATAGAAGTATGAAAGGGGAAAAGAGAAGTAAAGACAGGCAATGTGATAAGAGAGATTAGATAAAGGAAGACAGTAGTCAGCAGCATATAGGCTTTAGGAGCAGGATGAAAAGAGAGAGATGTGTCAATAGAAAAAAATATGATAGAATGAAATGTAAACTTAGCAGTTATAATTGGACACATGAATGGGACAAACCCAATTGTAAAATGGAAGCAGATCACTAAATGGATTAGAAATCCAGAACCCAATAATAAATTGTTTGCAGACAACAATAACACCTTCACACCCTCACCCTCAACATATACTTTTCAAATAGAGAGCTACACAAAGATATAAAATGAGAAGCTATAGAAAATTATGCTTCTGCTAAAGTAAAAAGAAGGCAGGGATAGTAATTTTGACTTCAGACAAAACAAAAAAAAAAAGCAAAAATAGATCTAGTTAAAAGGGAATCAAATCAGGGAAACAAAATTTTGCTAAAAAATACACAATGAAAAAATATCCATTTTAAACATATATATACTAAATGGCATAGCATCTACATTCTTAAGGGAAAGGTTAAATGAATTATAGGAATTATAGGAAGTAAAATAACAATGGGGGAAACTTAGCTTTTCCCTCTTAGAGCTAGATAAATCAATTCATTAAGTAAATAAAAAATCAAAGAGATGAATAGAATTTTAGAAAAATTAACTATTATAGACCTCTGAAAAAAATGAATGGAAAGATAGCATTCCATCCATAGGACCTTCACAAAAAATCAACTTGTTTCATGGCATTAAAAACTTCACAACTGAATGTGGAAAAATCTTTTTTGACAAAAGTGCAATAAAAAATATTTTAACTAAAGGCCTATGGAAACAGAGAGTAAAAATCAGTTGGAAACTAAACAATTCAATTGTAACAAATGAGTGGGTCATTAAAGAGAATGATGACAACGAGACAATTTACCAAACTTTGTGGGATACAGTCAAAATAGTATTTAGGGTAACTTTTCAAATTCCAATATATCAAAAGGTATAAGGAAGGAAACTATATTTTACTGAAGAGTATCATAGATAATGAACATATTCAACAAAAATATATATATATTTAAAGTTGAAAAGTTTATATATATATATATATATGTATATGAAGATAAAAGTGAGAATATACAAATATATATATACACACACAAAAGTGAGAATGTGCTAATCAATGAACTGAACTTTTTATTTAAAAATAGATATTAAAATAATACATTTAATATCTTTAATTAGACTAAAAATTAAAATCCCTAAATCAAAGAAAAATTATTAAAATTGAAAACAAATAATTCTTGAATAAATAAATAAAACTAAGAATTTGATTTATGAAAAAACAATAAAATACAAAAACCATTAGTTAATTTTAATAAAATGGAAGAAAATCAAATTGCCTATATAAGAAATGAAAGGGAGAAATTTACTACTAAAGAAGGTGTAATTTAAGCAATTAGGAACCATCTTACCTAAATGTATCCCGGTAAAACTGAAAACCTAGAATATATCAATAATTCTGCCTTAGAAAAAGAATTTGAGTAAGCCATAAATGAATTCTGTAAAAAAAAAAAAAAAAAATCCTAGGAAAAATGGAGTTAGAAGTGAAGGCTATCAAACATTTAAGGGAACAACCCCAATGCTATATAACATATTTGAAAACATAAAGAAACCTTTTAAAATTCCTTTTATGATATGAGTATATTTTAATTCCTAAATTAGGTAAAAACAAAATAGAAAAAGAAAATTTTATTAAAAATTTTATTAAAATTTTTATTAAAACTTTATTAAAACGTTTTTCAAAATGTTATCAACATTCATGTCTGCAAAACCTTGTGTTCCAATTTTTTTCCTTCCCTTCCCCCCAACTCCTCCCCAGATGACAAGCAATCCAATATGTAAATAAATATGCACAATTATTCTATACATATTTCCATAACTATCATAGTGCACAAGAAAAATCAGATCAAAAAGGAAAAAAAAATGAGAAAAAAAAAAGAATTAACAACAAAAAGGTGAAAACACTGTTGTGATTCACATTCAGTCCCCATAGTCTTCTTTCTGGATGCAAATGGCTCTCTCCATCACATGTATATTTTGATTGACCCGTTGAAAAGAGCGTTGTCTATCAGAATTGATGGGCATATTCCCATCTTCTTGTTGTTGCTATGTACAATGTTGTCTTGGTTCTACTCACTTCACTTAGCATCTGTTCATGCAAGTCTTTCCAGGCCTTTCTGAAATCATCCTGCTGATCATTTCTTATAGAATAATAACATTCATATATTATAATTTATTCAGCCATTCTCCAACTGACGAGCATCCGCTCAATTTCTAGTTTCTTGCCACTATAAAAAAAAAAAAAAAAAAAAAGACTGCTACACAAGTATTTTTCCACTTGTGGGTCCTTTCCCTTTTTTATGATCTCTTTGTGATACAGGCTTTACAGAAACACTGCTAGATGAAGGTGTATACACAGTTTGATAGCCTTTTGGACATATTTAATTCAGAAATATTTATTAAAATAAAATACATTTTTATAAATCTCAATTCAAGTATTACTTTCTTGATGAGACCTTTCCTGATATCCCCATCTGTCAAAACAAAAAATATTTTGTTTTTATTTTGTATATATGCATACCTATATATTTTCTCTCTGGATAGTTCATAAATTCCTTGAGGTCAGGGACCCCTCATTTAGGTCTTTGTATTTCTACTTCCTAGCAAAGTGGCTAGAGAATGAATAGTGGTCACTTCATAAATTATTGTTGATGGATTGATTGTTGGATAACATCCCAGTCTCCAATTCATCCTTTCCTTTGTCCATTTCTTAATTGTTCCCTGTCCTTACTACTCCATTTTTTCATATCAGTTTTTACATACAGATCTCTTCAAAAATCCATAGATGAAAATATTCATACAAATTAGCTCCTTGCATTATATTTTTCTTTCTTTCCTCATTTTTGATCAAATTGTATATCATAATCCTTCCAAATTTTTACCTCTAAGAGTTTCCTTCAACCTAAAATACATTTTTTTCTTTTTCCTACCCAAAAGACTTACCACCCAACTTTCCCCCCATAATTATCTTATATATAACCTCACTCCTTTTTAATCATATTTAATCATATTCATTATCTTATATATAATCTTACTCCTTTGTAATCATAAATTGAAGGTAAGATTCCATTCTCCTTATTTGTGGTTTAATGAAAATATTGTTCCTAATTTTAGTGTTATGACTCTTATCTAGTTATATTATTTCTTTTCATTTCATTTTTCCCATCTCTCATCTCACTTAAATTGTGAATGCTTGATAACTATATTTCTCGATTTAAATTTTCATTTTCCTTTCTCCTTACTTAACTTCTGCAATTTGTACTGAATTCCAGTGAATAATATTGTCTTAATTATCATTTTCCCCACTAACTAAAATTCTTTATATTTTCTAAGGCGAAATTGCCATAGGTGCTTACAAACCTAATTCCATTATTGATTGGCTCAGGAAGTTTCAACCCACTTTTCATTGGTATCCTTTGCTCCTCAGGTAGCTATAAGCTTCCCAACTCCTAATGTTTTTTTTTTTTTCTATATTGGTGACAGACTGATTTTTGGCAACTAATTGGCATAGCACAAATCAATTCAGAATCCCTGAGTTCAACAAATCCCCAAGTCCCAAAAAGTAACAAAGATTATAGTCATGCATCACTACAACCGTATCAATTTTTTTTTGAAAATGTACTGATCACCCAAAAGAAAAAAATCTAATCAATTGATATTTATTTGCGTTTAGATTAAATGAGAGTGAGTTATACTTTGGGAAAGAATGCAAATACAAATTTGGTAGCTTTATCCAACCAATCAAAAACTCTTTTGTACTGAGCTTCAATTTTGTATATTGCATCTGTAGTGTTTTGATCACTTGATGGGAGAAGGAGACAGAAGGGCTGTGTAGAATACAGAGTCATAAAATTTAACGGCACCTTTGAGATAAACTAGCACTATTTTTTACAGCTGGTTATGCATTCACTACTCAAATAGTTAAAGTGATATAAATTAACAATTTAAAAGCCAACATTTCATTTTGTAAAACTAAATGTTAAGAAACATTTTTCTTATATGAATACAAATATTTTCTCCATGAAAATTATAGTTCCAATTTTCCCTTCTAATATTATATAGGAAAAGTCAATTTTCTTGTATTTTTGATAGATTTTCAAATATTTGAAAATATCTAGCAGATTTCCCTATTTCATTATATGCTTGCTTCTTCAGGATAGATATACCCATCATTTTCAATTATTGTTCACATGATTACTTTTAGTTCTAATCATTTTCCTTTTAATCATTCCAGTTTCACAGAATCACAAAACTTCAGGGTTGAAAAGTACTTCAGATTCCATCTAGCCTAATCTTCACCTGAAAAATAATCTTCTACTTGACATAACTCATAAGCGGTCACTTATCCATTGCTGGAAGGGATCCACAGAACAAAAGCCACTAATTTAGACCTCAAAAATCCCCAAAATCACATTTTTAGAGTTTGAAAGTTTTTTTTTTAAAGCTTTTCATTCCAACCCTCTTACTTTACAGAATAAAGTGAGTCACAGAGATGTTACATCAATTGCTTGAAATCAAACTGACAGAAAAATGGCAGTGAGAGTCTTCAAATCCAGGTAGTCTAGTTTCAAATCAACTAATCTTTGAATTTCACTATGGTCATCATTATTCTTATTAGTATTGTTTGGGACTTTGTGAAAAAATTGAGTCCTTCCTCCATGTGACATCTTTCAACAAGCTGAAGACAGTTATTATATTCTATCCCTCCAAGCATACCACAATCTCCTATTTTTTTTCCTAATTGAACAATGACAATTCTTCTAAATGATCTTTATGTGGCATGAACTCCAAACCTTTTAGTATTCTACCATTCAATATTCTCCTTTGCCTGCTCTCAAATTAATTTTCCTCCTAAAATGTGGCACTCAGAAACTGAAAATTATTTCTCAGATATTGTCTCCACAAAGAAGATGAGAATTACCTCCCTAATTCTGAATATTATATTTCTGATATTTATGATTGCATCAAATTTTATCACAGCCACCTTAAACTGTAGATTCATATTAAGCTTATATCATTTTCCCCATCTTGTATTTACATTGTTTTACCTTTTAAATATTTTTATGATTTTTGCCTTATAATTTACTTTTTCATAACTATAAAGAACTTCTAGAATCTAATTATATATTCAGTCTATTAGTTATCTCTATCAACTTTCTACTACTTTTAAATTATATAAAAATACTTTGTTTAATGCAGTTTTATATGTTTAGGGCACAAAGGATAGATAGAATGCACTCCTGGAATCAGTAAGACCTGATTTCATATCCAATCTCAGACACTAGCTATGGGATCACTTAACCCTCTTTGCTTCTGTTTTCTCATCTGTAAAGTGAGCTGGAGAAGAAAATGTCAAACTACTCTACCATCTTAGCAAAGAAAACATCAAGGAAGTCACAAAGAATCAAACACAACAGAAAATGACTAAACAATAACAACAATCTTGTATGTTTATCCTTCTTAAGTAGCTGACAAAAATATTTCATACGATAGAGCCATATCTTCCCCTAGTTTATGTTTTCAAACATGACAAATCTTTTTACCTAATTCCTTAGAATACAATTCAGTTCAAATCATCAATTATTTATTAAGTATTGTTCTCTCAGGTAATGGTGATAAACATTAATAATTACAAAATTTTATTCCTGAGACATTTATAATCTAACAGGCAACTTCAGGCTAGATAATTTTCTTGAAATGCCTAAATTTTTCCTGGAGACTAATATCAATATGTTATTGTTCAAAGCATTATTGTTTCTCTTTTTAAAACTAACGCATTTCCCTTCTTCATCTTTGGATCATCTATTAGATTTATCATGATTTTTCAAAGATTCTCATCAATATTTCAATAACTTTTTACATCTTTGGGTTCACTTCCCTCCCATCTATTTTTCCCCTACATTTTATAGGTTGGTGAGCATTCTCTGTGAAACTAGATATGGAAATAAAATATAAGCAAGGAAGTCATTTTTGTCATTTTATCTGAAAATTATAACATCTGCCCCATCCTTTATATTTGTTATTTTTGTTATTGTTATATTTGTTATTGCTTCCTTCTAATATACTTTTAATAGTCCTTTTCATTATTCTCAGCATTTCTTTTATTAAATTTTTTTTTTACTTAACAAAAATCTATTTTCTCTCTCTCCCACTACCTCTTCAATAGGGAGCAAATTCTTGTAATAAATATGTAGTCTTAACAATAATCACATTCAAAAAGATGTGTCTTAATTGTTAGCCTTAGTCTATCATTTATCTATTAAGAGATCGAGATCATGTTTCATCATAGGTCCTCAGGAATTGTAGTTAGTCATTGAGATGATTAGAATTCTTAAGTCTTTCAAAATTGTTTTTATACTTGGTGCTACTGTAGAAATAGTACTCCTAGTTCTGCTCACTTCATTTTTTAGCATTTACAAATCTTTCAAGGTTTCTCTGACCCTTCTTCATTTCTTTCAGCACAATAGTGTTCTATTACACAACAACCATAACTTGTTGATCCATTGCTCAATTCATGGGCTCTCCTTTAGTTTCTAGTTCTTTGCCGAAACAAAAAGTGATTCTATAAGTAGTTTTTACATATACCTCCTTTTTCTTTCCCTTTCTTTTAACAAATTTGTTGTATATGATTTGGTTCAAGTGTAATAATTTAATTATTGGAGGGCAAAGGAGATAGTTATAAATTCATTTCCAGATTGGCTGAAATAATTCATATATAAAACAAAAAGCAAACTAAAGTGCTTGTTTTTCTAAAAAGCTGAGTGCCAGCTCCTTCAGCATTTGTCATTTTTTTCTTTTTTTCCCAATTTATCAATCAGATAGGTATAAGGTATAATGTCAGAATTGCATCATTTTTATTTTTCTAATTGCTAAAGATTATGATTATTGATAGTATGTATGTCTTAATCAGAAATTGCCTATTCATATTTTTATACATTTATCAATTGAGTAAGTCATCTTGTTCTTAGAAATTTGAATCATTTCTTTTTATGACTTAAGAAAGAGAACCTTGTCAGAGAAATCTGCAACAAATTGTTTCCTTTATAACTTTAGCTGTATTTATTTTATTTGTATAATTAAAAATTATATAATCAAACATCCACTTTACTTGCTGTAATTTTCTATTCCCTAATTTATTCACAAACTTTTCCTCTATATGTAAAATAATTTCTATCTTATTCCTGTAGTTTATGATGTAACCTTTTATATCTAAACCAAGTACCTATTAGAAGCTTTTCTTGGAATGTAGTTGAAGGTGTTGATTTATATCTAGTTTTTATTATACTGCTTTCTATTTTTTCCTAAAAGGTTTTTGATTGAGTTCAATCAAATATATGTCAAATATATCCACAGCTATGATTTGATATAAAACACTAAGTAGAGTTTTTGCTGCTGAATCTTTTGTACCCAATCTGTTCCATTGTTTCACCTTTTGATTTCTCAACTGGTACCAACTTATTTTTATGATTACTGCTTTATAGTGGAGTATAAAATCTGTTGCTGCTAGGATCCTTTTTTTCTATTAAAAATTTTAGTGTTTCTATTTTTTTTTCTGCTGGATGGATTTTATTTTTTTCTTCCAGATGGATTTTATTTTTTTTAGAACCTTAATATAACTTTGTTAGTTTTATTGACATGGACCAAAATAATAAATCTAGTAGTATTGTTTTTTTTCATGAGTTTAGTCTACCCAAGATAGTAAACATGTTTCTAAAGCTTTACCTTGTTCTGAAGATTTTATCTGAAAATTTCTTAACTATTTAATAACATCCATTTTTCCTCTTAGTAATATGTGCATTTTCCCATAAGTCCTTTTTAAGTCTATACTTACTGAAAAAGTCTTGTGTAACTCTAATGATTTTATTAAATGCAGCCTACATATCTTCCCCATTTGCTGTCCTCCATGCAATGATGATAAGGATTGACAGATGTTGCCGGTTGAAAGGTTTTTCTACTCATGGCCAGAACAAAAAGATAAAAGATACCCTGCTTTGGAATACTGGCATCTATTTTTTAGGTGATAATAGCAATAGAAGGGTCTCTTATCTTCTTGAAACATGTATTCAAGTCATAACAGAAAACCTCTCAAGAAATGTCACACTAGGTGACTATTACTAATTTTGACCTAAATAAAATTCTGGTGATACATATTGGCATAAACTACACTACTGGAGGCAAATAAGAAATCATTGTAAAAAAAAAAAAAGTCTGTATTGAGCATACAACTTTAGTGAATAGGTAAGACTTTCGTGAATAGATAATATTTCTGTCCCTTCTGCCAAAAAATAATGTTTTCAGAAGAGGAAGGTTGATTTAGAAAATAATTAGTTAAAATGTGTCTGAGGATAAAATTTGGACTTCTGAATCATAGAGTACAATATAAGGATTATGGGCTTCTAGCCAGGGATAGAATATACTTAATAAAGAAGGATATAACTATATTTCCCAATATCCAATCAATTTTATTTTAAAAAACATTTAAAATGAAAAAGGACAAATAAAACTTTTCCACCAAGATAAAGTGGATACATTAAAAAGTAGTAAAATGTAGAAAGAAAATATTATGTGTATAGCACACACATATGCAAAAATTGTCAGACAAAAATCCAAGACAAAAGTCAAAAATAATACATGGGAAAATGAGTTATGCAAGGAGCAATATTTTGCTTCATAGATTTTATATATATCTTTGGCCTTTGTTGATTTTTGAGTCATCTTCATTTTTAAATTGCTTTCCCCTGTCCCTTACTCACCAAACCATTCCCTATAACAAACAATAAAAAAGAAGGAAAAAATTACTTCAGCAAAAAGAAGCTATAAGCTGCTTCTGACACTATATAAAATATTATACAGCTACTTCCACAAATTTGAGTATTCTACTATTACAATCACATTGGACTTTGGTAAGTAAACCATTTTCCTAGAACCTAGGACCATTTTATCCAGATTCAGGTTTTTCACAATAATCCCTGTGTTTATAACTTGAAATCTCCATCTGATGCTCTGTTTATTGCTTCTTACCAGAAAATTAGACTTTTCTTCCCCCCATATTCTCAGTTTACCTTTATGTGTTGTCTCCTGTTATTATAATGTGAACTCTTTGAAGGCAGAAAATATATTATTTTCTTATATTTTCTTCTAATTATTTGGTACATTGTTTTCTTTTTACTCAATATATTCCTCATCAGTTCATAAAGAATTCCTATAATTTCTAAAGATGCAATAATATTACATTATATTCATACAGCAGAATTTTTAACCATTCTCTAGTCAATAAAAATATATTTTATTTATAATCCTTTGCTACCACAAAGAAAAATGTTGCTATCAATAATTTGCTGTATATTGAAATTTTCTTTTTTTGTTGGACTTCTTTGTGGTATAGTTGAACACAAATCTTATATGAAGAGAAGGGATAGAAATTTATTAAAGTGAAATAATTAAGATATAAAGAGGAAAAATATGAATAGGCAGAAAAAAGGGAAATGATTCAGTCATATATGTGCAAGGGGACACATCAACAAACTTAGATTTTTAAAAAAGACATATAAAAAATGAGAACAAAAATAGGTAGTAGAGAATAAATGCAAAAGTATAACCTGATCCTGTGAGAATAGCATCTTTAATGTTAAAATGAATGAATTTAGGGTTGCAAGGATAGATTAAGACTATGAAAATTATTTTTGTCCATATTCAGAGAAAAACTCATTATAAATATGTCTAATCAGCTAAAACAAATTCCTATATTGGCATATATCCAACACATCCCTCCCCTCACCACTCACCCTCAACACCTCCATCTTCAGTCCAATTCCATCACCTCTCTATCTGGAAGTAGATATAGCATATTTCATCATAATTCTTCCAGAATTGTGTTAGTAATTTTTATAGTTCCTAAGTATTTCGTAGTTTCTTGTCTTTGAAGTAGTGCTATTATTGTATATAGTGTTCTGGTTCTACTTATTTGACTTTGCATCACTTCCTACAAGTCTTTCCAGTTTTCTCTGAATTCATCCTTTCCCCCACCCCCACCCCTTTATGGTATAATAGTATTCCTTTTACATTCATGTACAATAATTAGTTCAACTGTTTCTCAATTAATGGGTATCCCCTCAGTTTCTAATCCTTTGCCACCACAAAAAGCTGCTATAAATATTTTTGCACACATGATTTCTTTTCATCTTCCTTTGATCTCTTTGGGGTATAAACTTAGAAGGGGTATCACTAGGTCAAGCAATTTAATAGCTTTTGGAGGCATATTTCCAAATTACTGTCCAGTATGGCTAGACCAGAAGAGCATCTAATTTAGATGAAAAGTTATAGTTTCAATCACAATTGCTAGACACTCCTGTTTAGGAAAATTCCTAACATTTAAATAGAGATTGTTCTCTCTGCCCAACTTTGCAATCCTACTGCTTATCAACCCCTTCCTTCTTTGCTATTGGCACAAAATTCAGTTTGCTACAAACATTTGGGCAATGTCACAGGAATTTAATATGATATTATTATGTTTATATATAGGCAGGTATTAAGAGAGTAAGTTAAAGAAAAAGCATAGCTTTCTTTGGGACTTATCCTAGAGCTCCTTTCTTATGGTGCTTGTAGAATTTGCAATCCTCCTCAATATCTTTCTCCATCACAATTCAGGCTTGACTTTGAGCCTCAAAGTTGTGCTAGAAAACCTTATAGTCCAAAATCTGGAACCTAGAAACTCAGAATCTTTCTTTCTGATTCTGGGGTGGGGGTGGGGGTGGGAAACCTTCCTTTTTTATTTTTTATTTTTTTTTATTTTTTACAAATCTAACTTTATTAACAACTGGGTGACTCAGTAGAGTCAACAAGACCTGAGTTCAAATCTAGCCTCAAATACTTTTTAGTTATGTGACTCTAGACAAATTCCTTCTCACTTCTATTTACCCTGTTTCCTCAACTGTAAAACGAATATAATAACAATACTTATCTAGCAGAGTTGTTGTGAGGATCAAATGAGATAATACTTATAAACTGTTTAGCACAGTACCTGGCACATAGTAGGCACTGTATTAATGCTTATCACTTCTCTTCCCCCTTTAGGAAATGACAGTCTACTTCAAAATAGTTTTGATTTATTCAAGGAGTTGTACAGGCTCTGTTCTCAGGAATGAGACATAATAGCTGCCTTTGAGAACTCTTTGAAGATCTATATTATTGAAGAATTAAATTGGTCTGCTTGGCCCTAGAGGGCCAAGCTAGGTGCAGTGTGGTAGAACTTATAAGCTACTAATTTAGGCTTGATATTGTGAAAACTTACTTAACAGTAACAGCTATACTATAATAGAATGGACTCCCTTGGAAGATAGTAAGTTGCCCTTTAATAGAGGATTTAACACAAAACTTGATTGACTACTTGACAGTAATATGACAGAGGGAATCCTTGTATGATTTGGATGGAATAAACTATGAAATCTGTAATGGGCTGAGGTTTGAGTTGATGCACTGAGGTCCCAAGTACGTGAGGCTAAATAGTAATTGGGCTATACTCTATTAATATACATGATTGGATAAAGAATGGTCCCTGCCCACTCTCCGTGCAAGTCTTGATGTGTTGTATAAGAAATTACAATTTTTGGTGGGTGGAGGCAGAGAGAGACAGGAAGAGAAGGTGGGGGAGATTGGGCCTGGGTTCCATACTCCTAGCTGCTGGTCATGTGGCTGCTGGTTAGCTAGCTTCTTAACTCAGCTGCACACATTGCTATCGCCATTTCTCTTCCACCTCTGATCCTTCTTCACTGTGAATAAAGATAGACGATTTTCCCCTAACCTGAACTCCTGACTCCTGCTGATTTAAAAATATGCAGTCTTCACAGAAATCTCCTTCAACTCAGAAGCAGTAAGATATAGTCGATAGAATATTAGACTCACTAAAAAAGAAGAACTAGGTTTAAATCCAATCTCACACACATACTTACAAATTATGTGATCTTGGGCAAGAAACTGAATCCCTATTTGTCTCAGTTTTCTTATTTATAAAAAATGAGATGGCATTATTATCTTATAAAATGAGGATGATAATACTATCTACCTCCAAAGTTGTTTTTCGTTTGTTTGGTTGGTTTTTGTCCTAGAGTTTTTGGTGAAGATAAAATGAGATAGTAATTGTAAATGTCTTTGCAAACCTTAAAATTTTAGCTATAAATCCTAACTAGTTATTATTATTTCTATTATTATAAGGATGATTCTGATCAACAACATTCATCCCTGGAGTCATATAAGTTGTGACAAAAATAGCCAACTCAAATTCCCAATGACATCTGGAAAGAACAGTCAAAGAAGAGGAAAAGATAAAACTATAATTATGTTGGGAAATAGTTAATAAAAACTATAGAAATACTACACATTGCACATAACCTATGTTCTACAGCAGCAGCCATCAGAGAAAGGCCTAAATGGTGAATGACACTGAAATAAAACCTCTTCTTCCAGCAGGCCTTCAAACAAAATTAGGTATCATAGAGGAAAGCAGTCACCAAGAAAATATCATCAATTATAGAGTATCTATACTCTATAGAGTTGATTAAATATCTGTTTTCTTGAAACCTGGACTGCCTAGATATGAGTACTTGGATGGCCCCTACTGACAACCTTCCTCATCAGGCTTTTGAAGACATAGAATACTCCCTTTTCCTGATTCTTTCAACAGTTTGAGGGTCATGAAATTCCACAGCATAATATGCTTATTCAGGTTTTTATATCTGCCTGCCTATTTTATTACCCTTTATAATGCATGGGAGGCAGGATCAGTTTGCAGCAGAACAAAGCTAATTACACCTTTCATTGCCTAAATATAGCATAATAACAGAGTGTCATTCAAGTGCAGCATAGAGCTGAGAAACCTCATGGCGGCTGAGACAATGACAGACGTTATTCAGCTCTACCTGAATTGCTGTTGGGGCTGGCTGCCCAGATAAAAGTTACTAGAGAGAGCTAATAGGCAGGTCGCTTCATAAACTTCAGCATCAGCTTGACTCCGGGAAGAACACTTGTCTCATCAAACAAATCCTGCCTTCCTTTCCCTGTCTCCCCTGTTTTTTTTGTTTTTGTTTTTTTTTGTTTTGTTTTGTTTTTTCCCTTAGTGAACCACAAATGCCTTCTATGCACAGGGGTTTGAAATTGACTAGAAAGATCAAATTTCAGAGATTTCAGGCATGAGATAGAGAAATTTATAGAATCAAGAATCCCTAAGAGATTCTTATGGGAAAGCCATATGGAATCATTTCTAAATATGGGATAGTCCATACACTGTTTCCATCAGTGGATTAGTTGTTGATTTAGTTTAATGTTTAAAAATCCTTTTTTTTTTTTTCTCCATTTGAATTAACCAGCAACTCCCCACACACACACACTTTCCATTCATTTGTTGTTTTTGGTTGTAGATCTGTGCACATATATTATTTCTCTAATATGGGAATTATTTTAATCTTTAGAAAATTTCTTATTTTTATTGACCGACAAATAGTGGCCTTTTTTGGTCTAAAAAATCTATTCAAGGCATAAGGCTGCTGCTGTAGAACATAGGCTATGTGTAATGTTTAGTATTTCTATAGTTTTTGTTAACTATTTTCCAAAACAATTATAGTTTTGTCTTTTCCTCTTCTTTCTCTTAATCTCACCACCACCACCATTCTCTACTGTAAAGAAAAATGAAATAAAATACCTGCTACAGAAACATTTTCATTTACTTTTTCCTAGGTTTGGCTGACTGACTATTCTTGAATTTCTCTCCTCCTCCTCCTCCCTTATTCTCTTCTTTTGTTCTTTCTAAAGCTTTGTAGTAATGCTTTGTGTTACTGCTTGTTAACACTCTTTAATGAAATGAGTAACTTTAAAGTCAGGTGAGCAGAGAAAATGAAGGATATGACCAAATTAATGACCAAAATCCCATCTGCAGAGGATTCATTCTCTTTCCCATGTTGCTTTTCGAACTGAAGGCAAGAAATTGAATCTCACTTACAGGCCCTTTTGCTCTCCATGTGAACTAAGGAGGCCAAAGGTCCTTGGCCATTTTTTCAATGTCTATGAGGCCTCTAGAAACTGAATGAGGAATTTGTTACATCCAACATTTCATAAGTGATAAAAAAGAGTTATTTAATATAAATGGTTTGTTCCCTTTTCAGTATAATGAAAGCAGCTTGAAATGAAAGAGTGAATGAGAGAGACAGACTGAGACAGAAAAGAGACAGAGATTGAGAGAAAGTTGGCTTATGATCATCTGTCATCTGACAAAATTTAACCAAAAAAAAATTAATCTGCTTTGACATTTCATACTAATGAAATTTTGAATTTTGTCTTATGAGTGATTAGTAAATTATATTCTTTAGTTTAAATTTTTCATGTAAATACAGGCATAATAAAAAAGAGTCAAGAAAAATTTCAGTACTATAACTATGACTTAATTTTTTTCTAGTTGATTTTTAGGCAAAGCATAGATATTCCCTATTTCTCCTGAGGACACTATCATTTTTCTAGTCACTGATATTTACGAGCATTGACATTCTACTCAACTTTTCATTTCTCCTCATCACAAAGATGTGATCAGCTACCTAATATTGCTGATTCAACAACATCTAATGCAATTAACCCCCTTTCTTCTCTTACATGGTCATAATCTTAATTTAGACTCACATCTCATCATTAGAAGCAAGAGCTTCTAAATTCATCTTCCTTTTTCAAGTTGCTTGCCTTTCCAATACCTTCCCCATACAATGGTCAAAAAAGCACAGTGCTTCTCTCCTCAATAAAGTCCAGTAGCTAGTTTCCTTTTACTTCCAGGACCAAACTTTGGTCCAACATAACCTTTCCAAGTTTATTTTGCCTTCATAAATTCTATGTTATAGCTGAATTGACCTGAATTACACTCTACCTCATAGAATCTTTTGCTTTAAATTACTACTCTCCCATGACACCTTTTCTGATCCCCTCCACCAATTCTATTATTGCCCCCATTCTTATAGTTATTGTGAATTTCTATGTTAATGTATACACATTGTTCATCAGGTAGAATATAAGCTTCTTGCGGATTGTGCTACTTCATATTTTGTCTTTGTATTTTTAGTGTCTAGCACAGCACTTGATACATACTATAAGACTAATTAAATGATTTTTGATTGAGCAATTATTTGAAAAAAATAAATTTGCAGTCATAATGTATACCGAATAGGTTTACCTGCCATAATTTACTTTTATATTCAATAGAACTTCTGAAAATAATTCTGAACAATTTAAGGACTGTCTTTCTGAGTTAGGAGCTCTTCCAAGCTCCTATTATTTCTTATTTTCTTTCTCCTCTCTGATTCTTTTCCTATTTTTAATAAGCTTGATAGCTCTCATTCCCCTCACCATCCCCAGCAGGGCTGAACAAATGAAAATGTTAGTGTTTAGATCAATCAACTCCCTGTTAATAGTTCTGAATAGGTTGTTGAAACTGTTGACTCAAAATGAGATTTGAGCAATATATGAAAATTTCATTCATCCAGATTCTCTGATAATTGACAATATAAACTCCACCTTCCCCCTGTTCCCAACAAAAACCTCATACACATACATTCCTTCATTAAGATGGATAATTTAAAATTATTCTAACACATCATTTTGCAAATTTAGAAGAATTTTGGTATTCCTTCTAGTCTTTCATCTTTACTGGATTTTATCTTTGCAAAAATGGGGATAAAATTTGTTGTTCTGTGATGATATTTTATCATCACTGTCTCCTCCATAGCACTGAGTGCAGGGTCATCATTTTAACAAAAGATAATTTTCTATTCAACAAAGAAAAATCCAAGGGGAAATTTATAAAGGATAGTAACAATTTGATTTTTATGAGTATGAGAACAGTGAAATACGCCTTTTTCTGACAGCTATAAAAATGTCCCATAATAAAAAAGGACGAACTATAATTTGGTTTTATATTTTTTGACATTAACAATAGCAACAATATGTAAAAAAATATAGTTGAAGCCATCAAAGAATATTTCTTAGCATCATGTCACTATTATAGACTTGCATTTGCCATTTATTGTTCAAACAGTTTGTAGCCTAGTAAAATATGTCCTATTCTATAATGCTAATGTGAACATAGTCATTTAAAAACATATATGTATAATTTTCCTAGAAAAAATATGAATGATGAAGAGATCAGAGAATAGGAAATGAGGCCATTGAAACCAAGTGTTGATAGAAATATTACTATTGGGCTTAGAAGACTGTTGGATGGAGATCAGCTAAGCTGCAATGATTTGGTTTAAATTTCATTCTTGATACTAAAATATGCAGAGTGTCTTTGCAAAATTGAAGCCCATACTTCTCATAGAGATTGCTTAATGAAAGCTTCATTTCAGTCGGTTAGCTCCAGGTATCTTTATTTTTCTTGCAGCATCACTATTAAATGTAGGGCACTTAGGACAATCAAATCACATATCAAAGTTAGTAGTCTCTCTTTAGTGCTGCTAGATAGGAAATTCTGTGCTCATGATTGAAAAGGGAACATGCAGCATATAACTTAGATCTGCAAAAATTAGAATGAACCTTTGATCTTAACACTGAACAAGACTCCCTAGTATGAAAACATAGCTTTATTTTGAAATTGAATGAAATCCTCAATAATTTTCCTCTCAACATTGCAGAAAAATTTTGGTATTATAGAGGATTTATCAGATGGAATAAATATCCAACTTTAATCTAGATTGCTATTGTGCTTATACTAAAAGAAAAGCATTAAGATAAGAAAAACTTGGCCCTTTCAATGTAGTTGTGAAGATATTTAAGCAGAAAAGGTGAAGATAACAGTATGAGCTTTTAAACAAGTCTGGGAGCCAGAGAAAAGAAAATACTAAAGAACATTAAGGCTTTGCTTAACTAGGACTTTGACATCCTAAGATCATAGGATCAGATAATTTGAAGTTAGAATTATGCAGACTTTTCTAAATCTCAAGTTAATCAAAAAGAAACACCTTGTAAAACAACTAATAGGAATAGAGAGTTAAAAAAATTCCAGGTGATATCTTGACATCAATATACCCTCAAACTTGGTCTTTCCACTTTGTCTAGCTTTATATGCTTATACATTTAAAATAATAGAGTCCACATTCACTATGATAGTCATGAAATCATATTTCATAAACTTGATTTCCTAAGTCAAGAAAGTCTAGTCCATAAGTTAATTTTAGAAAGATTTTCCACAAGGGTTAACACAAACAAATAAACAAAAAAGTCATTGCTTGTGTGTCTGTGTGTTTTAAAGACTTTAGCTAACCAGTAAATTCAATTATCCCACACCCGAACATTCTGGTTAATCAGGGTTTGATAAAAATAGTGTTTCACTATTTCCTGAGCTAAGTAGCTCTGAAATACCAACTGTGTACTCCCTAAATTACAAGGTATCTTTAAACCACAATGCAGTACCGTGCACACAGTCTTTTGAGGTGCCTCAGATACAGAGAAGAGAATGCCACCAAGCACTTATAGCAATAGTCACTGACCTCACCAAACAACAGGACATTAGTAGTGAACTTAAATGGCTCAAGATTGCTATTCCTCTTTACTCCCATTTTGGGCAGGCTGCATTGAATTTCTTAACTATTTTGACCAAACCCATCAAAGAGGAACAGCATCAGAAACATCAGAAAAATAGGTGTCAAATTTAAGACTCCTTAGATCTCTCTTAATTGTAACTTCTGAATAGTGTCTTGGTTTTAATCTCAAAGACTGCATGTTAGATGGTCTTTATGCACTGAATTAGCAGATGAGCAGAGCCCCATGGTTCTCTAATGAAAACATTCTGTGGCCTTAGCAAGTCCCTGAGCTCTGCAAGAAATGGATTACTGTCAGGGGAGACGTTAAAGGGTTTTGGTTTAGGGGAATGGAATTAATAGTATTTAATAAAGTCTCCTGGTGGTGGAGTTTGACACCTCAAATGAGTGGAAGGACTTCGGCTCTTCACAAAGTCAGGAAAGAATAAGGGAACCCTGATAAGCTTGGAACTTCTAGTAAACTTGATGAATTGTTGCCATCAAATGCTGAGGGTAAACTAAAACATGAGTTCCAGAGTTGTTTCAGAGACACCCCTCTACTTTCTCTTTGGCAGGCATTCCACTCTTTGGCTGCTCTTTTCCCTTGCATTTTATCTGCTTCTATCACAACTGCTGCTGTTTTATCTACTTGTGAGTGACCTCTCCCATTCCACTGCCATCCAGGCCATTTATTACTAAATGAGTTGTATTTTTATAGCAAATCCCACATCTCTGGAAAGCTTCCTCAGTAGGGAATCAGACCCATGCAGGAAGGGAAACAACCCAAAAAGCATGCAGTCTAAATTGTAGTGAAAAAGCAACAATAGCAACAATACCTTTCTGAGACTACTGTATCTGGGAGCCTTTTAATGTCACTTGGTGAATGACATTAAAGGTTAAAAGGGAAGTGGAAGATGCTGGTGGAAAGGTATACAGCAGGCACTAATAGTGTCAGGATAAAGGTCCTGAAAAAGTCTTTCCAACCCTCATTTTTTTAACTTAGTTCCATATGTCTGGTAAAGACAGATTTTTCAATTAGACTGGGAATGTTTGTTCTAATACTTTACATATGAAAAAATGAGCAGACAGTTTATCCAGATTTATTAAGGAAATCACATACAAATGGGACTTTAAATATAAATTTATTGTTCACATTTATCACATATTTCCACAAATAAAAATTATGGTTTTCTCAAAGCATATATCCCTGCCTCCTTTTAAAAAGAAAAAAAAAAAGAATTGATAAAGTCTCCACCATGTGAATAAAAATAGTGTAAGCTCAAGAAAGATATGTCATAATATAAATTATAACACACATGGAATACATTTCCCATCGAAGACAATATTTCTTTCTTACACAAATGTTGCACTCCTTCATTGAAGTGAAAGGAAGTTCATGAAGGTTGACAAAACAAAGTGGCCCATTTTTTAACACTGTACAGAACAAAGTGTATTCTGCTGCCAATTATCCTTAACTGCAAATGACTACAACATCTCAGGGACACAGCCAAGGGTCATGGGTGGTATGTGAGCTCCCCCAAGGGAAAAAATAGCATAAAGTGACATTCACACTTCAAATATACTTCTACCACTTAAATGGGATGTGGGGGGGGGGGGAGCAAAGGTGGAAAAAAAGGCAGGCAGAATAAAAGATAAATCATATTTCAGCAGATTTTCTATTTCCAGGCCACAGAAACAACAAAGCCCAACTGGAATCCAAGGTGAGCCTAACTTGGAATGTCTGCTTGAGTCTCTACAAGGGAAATAGCATTAGTTTTGTTCCAAGTTGAATTCAACAAAATCCAACAAACTGTCTTGGCTTAATAGTTATTGTATCTACACAATGCCATCATAACCAATGGAAAAGTAAAAAAAAATATTCTAACAACCTGTCTGTTCCATGTGAATTCAAGGACTCTGGCCCTTTAGTTTTTGATAATTAAAATTAAATCTCTAATGTTCTGGTGCTTCATGGGCATAATTTTTAGTATGGTTATTAGAATATTATTTTTAAAATAAATGACTATCTCTATAAGCACCAGAGATATTGCTCTAATATCAACCAGCTCCTAAAATAGTTTCTCTTGTTTCCTTCAAAATTGAGTTTAAATACTACCTGAAGATTTTGCTGACCATCCCCACTCCACAGCTTCTAGTTCCTCTTCCAAAATGAACTTCTATTTTTTATATATAGTCTATAATTATTGAAGTATGTGCTCTCCTTCTATTGGAATGTAAGCTCCCTGAGATAGAGAACAGTTTCACTTTTCTCTTTGTTACCCTAGTACTTAACAAAGTACCTGAAACATAATATAGCTGCTTCATAAATGTTTGTGAATTGATTGAATTCTTTTGCATATAATCACATCATGATATCATCCCCATCTGGGCCTATTTTATAATTATACCTAAGATAACTGAAATATTATTATCTTTAATTTTCAAATTTGCATGGTTTTTTATGTATCTCACATCATTAGTGAGCTAATTTCATTATCTCAATTTGGAAAATATAGAAAAGATAAATTGGCCAGAGAAAGAACAGATGTAGACAAAGTCTAATTGAGCAATCTCTCTCCATATCTTAGAATAGTAAACTTATCATAAACTGTATTAACTAAGACCATTTAATGAGAATTTTCCTTTCTAATCTAACTATATATGTGTGTGTGTGTGTGTGTATGTATGCATATAAATACATATACACATAATAACTAGTATTTATTTATATAAGTTTTTAAAGCCTGCAAAACAAATACTATTTCATTTTGTCCTCACAAACCCGGGAGATATGTGTTATAATAATCCTTATTTTAGAGAAGAGGAAGTAGAAGCAGAAAGTTGATAAGTGACTTATTTAGTATCATACACCTAATAACTGCCTGAAATTAGATTTTAATTAAGGTCTTCCTGACTCAAAGTCCAGTGCTTTAGTTAATATACATGCACATACACAAGAAAATGAGAATGTGCACATGCATGTGTGTATATATATATATATATAATATATATATATATGTGTGTGTCTGTGTATGTGTGTGTGTATGTATATGCCTGCCTTCATGTAGACCTGTGTGACATGTCTATACACAAATAAATTGCTTGTATATGTGTTCATATAAATGTCTACAGCAAAATGCACATATGCACATGTGAGTATATACACATATACAGATGTTCACATATATATAGTATAAATACATACATTAAGTACATATATTACATATATACACAATACATGTCTACTCCTGTGTAAATATGAGCTAGGTGACTCAACTGATAAAGCACTAGACTCAGGAAAACCTGCTACAGTCAGCTATGTGTGTCCTGGGGTATGAATATATGTGCATTGCAGTGTGTGTATGTGTATTGTGTGTGTGTGTGTGTGTGTGTGTGTGTGTTGTAGCTGTTTAGTCATTTTTTCAGTCCTATTCAAGTTTTTGTATCCCATTTGAGGCTTTCTGTCAGAGATAGCAGAGTAGTTTACTATTTCTTTCTCCAGTCATTTTCCAGGTAAGGAATTATAGCAAATGGGGTTAAATGACTTGCCCAGAGTCACATAGAAAATAAGTGTCATAAGTATCTAAGACCAAATTTGAACTCAGGAAGATAAGTCTTCCTGGATTCAAACATGGTGCTCTCCCACTTTACTACATAGCTGTCCCATACATAAATGAATGTATATATAAATGTTATACACATATAATTATGGATATATATGTCTTTCTTTGTATATAAATAGAAATAAATATATAAACATGCTTATATATGTGTGTGTGTGTGTGTGTGTGTGTGTGTGTCTACAATTCTTTCAGCAAATTCTGAAATCCAACCTTTTCATATGTAGTATTTTGGTCTGAAAGCTTTCAAAAGAATTAATATTCCAATTATGACCTTCGTAAAGAGAGTCAGCACAGAACATTTCCAGACTAACATGTTGCTGAGTCTGGGGTCTGGATTGTGTCACCCTAGGTAGGGGTAAAACACTGGAAATAATTCCATTAGTTGAGAGGCAGCAAAAATAGGAACAGAAAAGGAAAAGGTGTCAGAAGTACAATAGCACTGGGTTCACTTTCGACTTCAGTTTAAACAAGTATACACTTATAGGGGAAAAAAAAATATTTGACAAACTTCTTAGAGACTTCCAGGAGCCCAGTGTTCCTACTTATCCCATTAGTTAGTTAACACCCTTTCCTGGCCTGCTGCTGCTTGTAACGGATATATTCTCCATTCATCAGATTTTGTAGATCCTGTTCACATTTCACCAGCTGCCTCCAATCAAACTAACGCAATCCTAGATAGAGGATAGTCACATAAAGATTGTTGTCTAAGATTCAAAGACTTAAATTTCCAAAGCTGATCACTTCATAAATGGAGATTGTAATCACTCATTGCCTTGGTGATAAACACTCTTGATGAGTTGCTTTCACTGAAGAATTTTACCATTTGTTAATCAGTTTTAAAGGAGTCTCTCAAAATTTAAGTAGGCTAATCCTAATAATAATGTATATATAAGTTCTCATTTGGCAGCTTGGTAAGCTAGTAGATAGAATGCTAAACATGGAGTCAGGAAGACCTGAATTCAGATTTTGACTCGGATGTCTACTTGACCCTGGACCAGGACCTTAGCCTCTTCCTTCCTCAGTTTTGGCATCTGTAGGATGGCGATAACAATAGCATTTATCTCCCAGTGTGACTGTAAAGATAAAATAAGATGATATTTTAAAGTATTTTGTAAAACTTTAAAGCACCATGTAACTGCTTATTTATTATTGTTGCTGTTATTAGTGGGGGTGGTAGTGGTGGTCATTATTTGCATACAAGATCTTAGTAAAATCAATAAAATTAAGCTACCCTTTGAGAATCTACAGTCTTCTTAATTCAATAAAGCAAAAAAGTAGGACTTTAATGGAGGAATGGAGAACTAATAATAATAATAATTCATTAGCATATATTT
This sequence comes from Sarcophilus harrisii, assembly GCF_902635505.1. Classification (NCBI taxonomy): domain Eukaryota; kingdom Metazoa; phylum Chordata; class Mammalia; order Dasyuromorphia; family Dasyuridae; genus Sarcophilus; species Sarcophilus harrisii. The sequence goes on from NC_045427.1 coordinate 166,161,283, forward strand.
CAGCTAACCACCAGAGCACAATTGCCCAAAAATAATACTAAAGAAAAAAGATAAAAATAAAATATAAAATTGTTGACTCTCACATCTGTAGTACAAATAGAAAATTATAATAATGAAAGAAACAAAAGAATAAGAATTAAAGAATCTGAACATAGTTTTGTTGAAATAAGAGAAATTTTAACTGGATAATTCCTTATCTAATAGAGAAGGTAAAAATTAAAATTATTAAATAAAAATTCACCATTAAATTTATGTAATTGAAACAAGATTGAAAAATTTACCTAGTATAACTCATAAAGAAATTTTATGATGATATATAAAAGGGATCTATATGAATGAAAGAAATTTAGTACAATACAATTCAATACAATGTCTTTTTGGTCTTTTTGAGAATGAAGTGTAACATCCAAGTATGTGTTCAACCTTTTCAAAGATACACTGAGTCAATGCTAATGATGAAAAAATAATTTCCTATTTCAGATGAGTTTTTAAACCTGAGATTAAATTCTATTATTTGCTATTAGTAAAATTCTACTTATTAAAAACAGGAGAAGTTAACAAGAGAAAACCCATAAAGGATTAAGTTTATAGAAATTGAGAACAAATATTTAATTTTCATGTGAAAAAATGAAACATCTTAATATAGGCAATAAAATCAATGACTCAAAGAATATAAAAGAGAATAATTGTTGTACATTTCATAACATTTTTATGTAAATATTCATTCCATTCGTGCTCTAATAAGATGCATTCTTTTCAATGTCTTCTTTTGAATTTTCCATTTAAAGGGAAGAGTATTTCAATCACCAAGAAATCAAAGTTTTGACTTGGAATATGCTGATTATTCAAAAGGGATTTAGTCAATAAAGGTCAATTCGTCAATGAATTAGTACTATCATTAACGTAAATAATCTCTTCAATGCTCCCATCATAATCAATCCACATCTGCCTTTTTTTTTTTGCAATATTTTTATCAATATCACCTGATAAATTCATGACTGGCAATCTACTGAGAGTCCAGGTGAACTTTTTTAACTAACTTATCATTTTTAATAGCTTTTTATTTACAAGATATATGCATGGGTAATTTTTCAGCATTGACAGTTGCAAAACCTTTTGTTCCAACTTTTCCCCTCCTTCCCTCTCCACCCTCCCCCATTTGGCAGGTTGACCAATACATGTTAAATATGTTAGAGTATACTAACTTATCATTTCTGATTGTACATTTCACTGATTACAATGTTTATACTAATAGGTCAGTCAAAAAGCCTTTATTAACTTGTTTGCTACATTCCAGGAATATACTAAATACTGGGAATACAAAAGTAAATAAACAAAAAGTAATTAAAAAAAAAAATCCTTGCCCTTAAGGGGCTCAGATTCTAATAGGAGGGCAATATGTAACTAACTAGGTACAAAGAGGATATATACAAAGTAGAAGGAAGGTTTTCTGAGATGTGCCTAACATCTCATTGGAACAAAATTTATTTAGGCTTAGAAATTTAGGTTTTATTTAGGCTTAAAAAAAGTATATTAAGTAAGGATAAGCACTAAGGACACTTTGAGGTAAGAGATGTGAACAATTTTATTCTTTAGTCTATTGAGCCAAATGAGTCCTATGGAAAGTTTCACTAGGTTTTAAGAAGAAAAAAAATAGCATAAATTGCATGAAGGAAGGGGTTAGGATAGTGTGCCCACTGCCATAGACTATCTTGAGAGAAGGGCAGACTAAGAAAGGACTATTGAAGAAAAATTTAAGCTATGTTGAAGAAAGTCAGAGAAAAGAAATAGTGGAAGTAAGGAGGGAGAGCATTCCAAGCATGGCAAACAGCTAGTGCATAGACATAGATGTGGGAGAAACAGGGTCATGTATGAACAATAGTTAGTAGGCCAATGTAGCTAGATTTTAGAGTGTGCAAAAAGAATGAATACGTAAAAAGACTAGAAAGGTAGGAAGGAGCCAAAGGGTGAAGACCTTTAAATGACAAAGAATTATATATATATATATATATATTTTTTTTTTCCTGGATATAGATAGGTATATACATACTAGCAAAATCACTTGTACCTGACAGCAAGATGGATTAGAGTGAGAAGAGACCTGAGGTAGGGAGACTGATTAGAAATCTATTTCAATAATCCAAGTGAGAGATGATGAAGACCTGCACTTGGGTGACAGTTGTGTAAGTAGAAATAATAGAAGAGATGTGCTATAAAAGTAGAAATGACAAGATTTGACAACAAATTACCTATGTGAAATAAGCACAAGTTCAGAACTGAGGATGAGTATCCTCATGTGCAAGTAGAAAGGAGGGAATCCTCAACAATGATAGAAAAACTTAGAAAGAGGAAGATTTTGCATGAAACGAAAATGATTTCTATTTTGCATATGTGGATTCTGAGATGCCTACAAATATACAATTTGATATCCAAAGAGCAGGTGGTGATATGAGAGAGGTTCAGGTTTGATATACTGATTTGGGCATCATTTCAAAGAGCTTATAATTGAACCTATAGAACTTGATGAGAACTTGTGAGATAGTATAGAGGGAGTAGAAAAAGGTTATGTACAGAAAAGGCCTTGGGAGAATTCCATGATTAGTAGGCATAGTCTGTGTGAAAATTTATCAAAGTAATTGATAATGAGTCCTCCTATAGGTATGAGGAAAACCAGTAGAGAACAATGTCTCAAAAACCCAGAAAAGGGTCTCTGAAAGTAGAATGTGATCAATAGTTCCAAATGTTGCAGAAATATCAATTTGGACTATAATTGAGAAAAGGCAATTGTGTTTAAATTAAGATGTCTGAATGATGTGAAAAGGATACAGGAGAAGAGGGAGCTCTTAGCAAATTGCTTGAATTTTTTCAATGAAATATATAGTAAGACTTTGAACAAGTTACTTACCTACTCTAGGGATAAGTTTCCTAATCTGTACAGGGGAAACAATGACATCTGTGCTACCAACAGCATTGTAAAGCATTACATTCAATAAAAAATGAGTTGTTTCATCCCCTGCATTGAAAATGTTAAAATAGGTAGTCATTTAAGAATTGAATTTATAGTTAAACCCAATAGTATTCAATTTTTAACATGCAATGAGTTATCCAGTGAAAATTTGTTTTGAGCATCCACAAAATAATTATCTTAAAAAGGTCTTTTATTTTCTTTTTTCCCCTTTTCTAAACGTCCCTCATTTCAAATCAACTAAGCACTCTGCCTTATACTTAAGTGGTTTCGTGATTCTATTCTTCAAAGGCTAATGCCAGTCCCATTTCTTTCATGAAAATGGCACTTCCCTTAAATTACTGAACTACTTCAACTTATCTTGACCTTTCTGTTATCTAAATGTTCATAGAATTTAAAGGCAGTATTCGTTTGAGAACATAATCATGCTTTGATTAATTTCTCATTACTACATGTCAAATTCCCATCATGACCATAAATGTTTTCTAGGACAGGTGGTACAATGCATATTTTGGGTCCTTTCTTTCCTTCATCCTCCAATGCCTATGATGGTACTGGGCATATCTTAGTTGTCCCATAAATACTTGTTCAATTAAAGAGATTTCCTGATAGGGGAAACTGAGACATAAAGTTGATTAAAAACTTCTAGCTCATGTCATACAGCAACTCTCACTTCCAAGATGCTATTTCAGTCACCACCCTACTGCCCTTCCCTCTTTCTTTTAAATAGAAAACTGCCAGCATTTTAAAGGAAATTGAATTATCCAAATATGCTTCTACAACATCAACAATCTTGATAGAAGCCTTAATAGCAAGACAAAACATAATGAATCTCTCAAAAGAAAATATGCCCCATAGTCAATGCATGTTTTTAATTCATCATTATCATCCATATTAGAAAAACTGCAGCCCAGGGAGCAAAGAACCAAACATGTCAGTTTGAGTTTTTCATCCACTCAAGGGAAGGAGGTTGTATAATTTTTCATATTTTGCAATCTTCATTTTAGTAGGTGAATTTTATTTATACCCATCTATTATTCTTAATGAATAATACATAATCCCTGATTGCTGTGAATGTGACAATCAAATTGATGTCCAATGATCAAGTAACTAACTTTTTTTTTTGCAAGATAATTCATTCCACACTCCCTCCTCACCCCACCCCCATCTTGAAAGCTTTCCTCCCTGCCTGCCTCTTCCCTGCCCAAATTCCTATTGGACAAACTTAGGTTTTCCCTAGCAGTGAAACACAACACTGAATTTGAAAGCTTCTCAGAAGTCTTTTAGGGGAAATGCTCAAACATCTGGTTGACATTTAATCTAGAAATGCCAGGCCTCAGCACTTCCAACCCAGTCTGACAGCTCTTTGGTTTGAGCAGCAGAAACATGCTTATTGAAAAAATAGAAGGAGGAGGTAGATCAGAGACAAAATATTACAGTCAAAACATTTTTAAATAACTAGCAAAAGGAACATTTATGGAAACTCATATGCATTCTTGATTTTAATCAGCATGTCATTGTAAAAAGCATTTCACCTTCTGCTTCATTCTGACCAGAGTCTTCTGCCAGATAATAGTGTATTGTGGGAATAGTGTAGTGTAGGAGGCATGGTATAAAGGAATGAGGCATAGAGGGCAAAGAGAGGCTAATATAAAGTGATTATCTATTTTTTTTTTATTTTTCCAATCTTAATAAGAATTTTATTAAATAGGATTTTAATAATTTGGCAAATGACATCAAATGTGATGAATGGCAGGACTACTTTAAATTAAATCTGCTTTTTTATTTTAGTTTTAGTATAATATAGTGAATTTAAGTGATATTTACTTTTATCATTAAAGTTAATTTAAAGAAAAGCCAGGAACATTAACAATCAAATTCCAGAATTATAACTTTGAGAGTTCATTTTAATGAGCACTTATTAAATCAGTATCATACCCAGCTGAAGCCTTTTTAGTGAGTAGATTCAAATCTCTGTATATGTTTCTTATTTATTTAAAAAAAAAAAAAAGCAGAAACATGTGGGTTTGCACACTCATCAATGCTCTTGAACACAAATTTGGATCATGTCTTACTACATCTTCATCAAGTTGCACTACTATCTTGAAGACGTTTGGATAAAAACAAAAATCTCCCGAATATGCCCAAGAAACCATAATCTATTTACATATACCATTGTAAATCAAATTTAATGGACAGAAATTTAAGAAAAACAGAGAGAGCTAATGAAACAGAACACATGGAACAGTAACTTCAGAAGGGTCAAAGGAGTGACTAGCCAGGTAAGAAAAATCCTCAATATCATTTTTCCTACATTCCATGTATAAAACATACTTTCTCAACTGCTTCAGTTTGCTCATTCTGAGAATTTTTCCTACCAGTACAGAGGTTGCTTAGTCAAAGTTTCATGGTGACCAGGATTGCACATAGTAGTTTCATACTAAATGGTTATCCAGCTACATGCTTTCTATTAAAGCCTTTAGAACTCTTTTTTAAGGAAAACCATTATCTAGACATCCCTTTCCCATCTTCTATTTACATATTTTTTTGTATCTAAATATAAGATACCTCTTCTTAAATTTCTTCTGTTTGATTTGGCTCAATGGATGAGCTAATTAAGATTTTCATGAGTCCTGTTCCTTTTAAATTTTTTAGTTATTCCTTCTATTTTTTGTGTCAACTGTAAATTTCATAAGCCCATAGCATTCTCCTTTATCCAAGTAAATGATAAATATTTTAAATAGCACAAGGCCAGGTACAGATTCCTATGGCACTCTCCTGCGATATATTGTAAAGTACTTTGCAAACTTTAAGAAATCATGAAAATATTATTATTAATTGCCTTGTAGATATGATTAGACAAAAAATAAGATGAGATTTTGTATTTATGTAGCTTTCACATTTATTATCTTGATTTATCCTTGCAATATATCCCTGTGAAAAATTTGGGGAAATAACAGTAAAGTCCCAGAAAGGAATATGAGACTTAATGAAGAGAAAGGAATTACTTGGTGCTACATAACAAAATTAGTTAGATATAGGAACAGAATCCAGAGTAATTTACAATTAGAGTATTTTAAATGTTATACTACTTTTATGTTTGCAAAATGTTTTCTTTTAGTGAATGCTTCTAGTCAAAATATGAGATATTTATATCCTCACTGCTACATATCCATATGGCAACTCTTTGAAACTTCATTCTTAGCCATCACTGGTGATGCCATATTTCTGATTCTCATACCACTAGGTGGCTGTAGAGTATTTTGCCTGTCCAGCAATTTAGGACAATTTACTTTAGGATGTCCATATCTTAATGGCTTATTAACCCAACAGGGTTCCATTTCCATTACCTACCTTGAGCCAACCTAGTCAAGTTCAAGAAAGAACAAAACAAAAGAATAATAATAAACATCGAAAGAACTTTCTATGTGATATTGCACCTCATTGAAGTAACAATGGTAAATCATTTCATTTTGAAATGGAAAAGGTACTAGATTTGACATAACTTTGTCAATACCTGTGTTACTTTGCATGCAGTTAGTCTACTCTTTGAACTTCATTTTCTTCATCTCACACATAAGTGATGTTCAACTAATATTTTTTTTCTAATTTTAAGTGCATGATCCTATAACCCTAAGATCATGCTATAACTTTTCTATTTTATTATCAATAGAAGAAGTTTTCTCATAAGAATAAGACATTTTTCTCATAAAATCTAATACATTATCAGCTGGTGGAAAGAACAATTTTTAATTTAATATATTGTGATTAATTTCTAAAGCAATTTGGGAGTTTATCTCAAACATGATTATTGATGATTATGTTTAGAAAATATATCTTTTAAAATTGTAAACTAATTTAAATAGACTTGTATGAAAATAGCTCATATTTTATAAATACCTAACACTAAATATTTTATAGTCTTATGATCTGTCTTTAAGTACATCAGATTATTAGAATAAATATAGAAAAAATGTAACTTGGAAGAGATATTCTGAATCATGCATTCCATTGCTTCTTGTCCTTTCTCTCAAGAAGTTGAGTATAATCATTCAATCATCTTTGATCCCACTGTACACAATGGGATTACTAGAGATGGATTTGCCTTGTCATGTCTCTACACATCTCAAAAGGCCACTCTGTGATGCCATAATTTTCTTTCTGGACAGAGCAAAATTTATATAATCTAAATCCCTCACTTTACATCAATCTTTCAAATTACTATTTACTCAGAAAAGTGTTAATTAAAGATTTTTGAAGGACAACATAATTTTACTTCACTTATTTTCATATTTGAGTGTTTCGTCTCATCAGAATGTGGAATTTAATGAAAGTGCCCAAATTGGAGAATGGTGACATTAACCATCTAAACCTTGACAATAACCAAATTGGCCAATCAGGAAAAGAAATTAGTAAATGTTTGTCAAACATTTGCAAGAAAATATAAACATTAGGAAAAGATGATGTCAACATTAGATTGTTCAGCATAGAACAATTGACTTTACTTATGTTTGACATCATCCAATGAAGGCAATTGAAGTTGATGTTATCTCTGATTTAGTTTTAGTTTTTAAACATGACTGTGTTAGTCTATATTACAGTTAATGTTTAATAATGGCCTAATATACATTAGTCTTAAATATCTTCTTATATTCAATTTTCAATATAGACCATTCTTTTTTTTTTGTGGATTCTATTGTCACATTGTAGATTCATTAAGCTTGCAATTCACTAAAATCGCCAATTTATTGATATGACATTTTTTATGTTGCATTCTTTCATATGGTTGCCAATGGTTTGTTTTGTTTTGTTTTGTTTTGTTTTTTAAAATTATTTGTCCATGTTCTTTGACCACTTATTTATTAGACATTGGTTTTGGGTCTCATTTATTTCTCATAGTTTTCAACATAATTTGCATGCAAACCCTTATTGAATAAGTTGATGCCAAGATTTTTCCCCATGCAACCTCTTTCCTGGTTATCCTAGTTTTCTTCATATTGTTTGTACATAAGCTTTTCAATTTCATGTAATCAAATGATACTTTTGGACAAAATATAATTCCCTCTATCCCTTATTTGGTTAATTAGAAGCAGTTAGGTAATACACAAGAGAGAGTACTGAATGTGGAGACAGACAGAAATGACATTTCTCAGATAATTACCAATTGGGAATGTTATTTAACTTCTGTGCCTCAATTAATTCAACTGTTAAATGGAAATAATAGTATTTATCTAGAAAGGATATTGCGAAGGTCAACTGAAATAATATTTGTAAAGTGCTTAGCTTAGTGCCTGGCACATTGTAGGCACTATATAAATGATTATTTCCTTGTTTTCCCTTTCTAAATACACATCTCATACATTGGAATGATAATTGCAATATTATAATATATGCGAAATTCTGGGACATATCCAAAGTAATCCTTAAAAGAAAATATACAAGTTTTGATGCTTTGGTCAATAAGAAAGCAAAGATTAATACACTGAACTTAAAAATAAGAAAACTTTAACCCAACAAATGAAAAATATAAATCAAACAACAAAATATAGATCCTTAAAAGTTAGAGACTAAAAATAATATGCAAAAGAAAATAAAACTACAATGTTTTTAAAGTGATAAATCATTTGCTAATATTTTGAAAGAAAAGAAAACACATTACTGTATGAATCATTCTGCTTTAAATGTGTTTCTTCCAAACAACATACTGTAGGATTGTGGCTTTTAATCCAGTTGCCTATCCACTTACATTTTTGGGGAGAGTTCATCCCATTCACCTTCACTGTTAAAATTACTAACTCTATTTCCCACCATCTTATTATCCCCAAGTTATACTTTTCTCATTCATTTTCACCTTTCCCTCCTCCCCAATGTTTTGCTTCTGAACACCACTTGTCTCAATCTTCCCTCCCCTTACACAGCTCCTCCCCCTTTCTTATCCCTTTGCCTTCTCCTTCTGTTCCTCCTTATTAATTTCCCCCTTTCCTTCCCCCTTTCTCCTCCTACTTCCATATAGGGTGAGACAAGTTTCTATATTAAACTAAATATGTCAGGTATTCCTTCTTTGAGCCAATGAGATTAAGTTTCACACAGTGCTCCCTCCTTCTTTCCCTCAATTGTAATAGGTCTTTTTTTGTTTCTTCATGTGAGGAAATTTACCCTATTTTACTTCCTCTTTCCTCTTCTTTAAGAACAACCCCCTTTCCACTGCTAGTTTCTTTTATAAGTAACAGTAAAGTCAAAATGTACCAACACACTCTAAGTATACCCCTAATAAAGATACAGTTCTCAAGAGTTAAACACCTTGTTCCCATATAGGGATATAAATATTTTAACTTTTAAAAACAGTTTTTTTCTTCCTTTTTTCCCCTTTTTATATTTCTTTTGAATTCTATATTTGAAGATTAAATTTTCTATTCAGCTCTGATCTTTTAATCAACAATAATTCAAAATCCCCTATTTCACTGAATGTCTATTTTTTTCCTTCAAAGATAATGCTTAATTTTGCTAGAGGGTTGATTCTTGGTTGTAGTCCAAGATCCTTTGCCCTTCAAAATATCATATTCCAGACTCTTCCATCCTTTAAAGTGGAAGCTGCTAGGTACTGGATAATCCTGACTGTGTCTCCTCGACATTTGAGTTGTTTCTTTCTGGCTTCTTTCAGTGTTTTCTCCTTGATCTGATAATCCTGGAATTTACTACAATGTTCCTTTTCATTTTGGGGCCTCTTTCAGGAGGTGAACAGTGATTTCTTTAAATGACTATTTTCCTCTATAGTTCTAAGACATCAGAACAAATTTCCTGGATGATTTCTTGAAAGATGTTGTCTAAACTCTTTTTCATCAGAGTTTTCAGATATTACAATAATTCTTAGATTGTCTCTCTTGGAGCTATTTCCCAGGTCAGCTATTTTTCTGATGAGGTATTTTAATATATTTCTATTTTTTTTGGGGGGGGGGTTGTTTGAATGAATCTTGATGTCTTATTGAATCATTTGATTTTATTTGTTCAAGTCTCATTTTCAATGAATTATTTTCTTCAGTTAATTTTTTATCTCCTTTTGTTTTGGACCAATTGAACTTTTAAATGAGTTGTTTTGTTCTTTGGATTTTTTTTTCTATTTCAACCAACTGTATTTTTAGAAAATTATTCTATTTTTCCATTTCAGCAATTCTGTTTTTTGAGGAGCTATTTTCTTTTTTCCATTTTCCTAAATCTATTTTTAAGAATTATATTCTTTTTCCATTTTGCCTAATGTATTTTTAAGGAGTTTTCTTCAGATAATTTCTGGGTTTCCTTTTCTAAACTCTCCTGTAGAGCTCTCATTTCCTTTTCCCATTTTCCTTCTAATTCTCTTTTGAAATACTTTTTTTGAATTCTTCTTAGAGAGCCTTTTGAGTTGGAGACAAATTCTTATCATCCTTTGCGGATTCATCTGGAGATGTTTTGACTTTAGGATCCTCAGGGTCTGAAGAATGTTCTTTCCTGTGTCCATAAAAACTATCTATAATTTTAATTCTTTTTGCTTTTTTGCTCTTTTTTAAATGTTGAAGTCTCCTCTTGGAGCAAAGTGGAGATTGTTCCAAACTTTCTCTACAGGTGACAATGGCTTAATACTGCCCTGGAGCCAGTGCTGTCAGCTTCCTTCTCATGCTGGATGAGTATGGCCAAGTCCAGCTTATTATTGTAGGGTTCATGATCTCACTATTTGCCTTCTGTAGTTGTGTTGGAGGTCTTACAGTTAATCTGCTGATGCACTGGCTTCAGGATCAGGACAAAGTAATTCATAGTAATATATTTTGGGTTAGAGCCTCTCAGTCAATTTCCCTGCCTTGGAGGCTTTCCCACCCTGGATCTCCCTGAACTAAACCTATGCTGGGTTACCTTCCTCCTGCCTAATTGAGACAGACCTTTCCTGAACTTTTTCCAAAATATCTTCTTATGGAAATTTGTTACACAGCAAATATTTGTGGGTTCTGTCATACTAAAAGTTATTCATAGGCTTGATCTCATGTTGATTTTGAGGGAAGCAAGGAAGAGCTCATACAAAGATCTCTATTCTCTGCCATCTTGGCTCCATCCTTATATTACTAAATTAAATAAAAGAGAAAACTGATAAATTCTAGAGAGCTTATAGAAATAATACTATATTAATTCATGGTTGTTATACTAATGAACTGGTCCAACTATTTTTAAAAGTAATTTGAAATTAAGGCCTCCAAATTATTAAACTGTGAATACCCTTCCATAGAGTGATAACATTACTATTTCTAAGCACCAAATAGAGCAAAAAAATGAGAAAAAGCACTCATTCATTGTTCGGTCATATCCAACTCTTCATGACCCCATGGAGCATAATACATCTAACCCTTTTGTCTTTTACTACCTTTTGAAATCCAACCAAGTTATTTTCATGATACTAACTATACATCTCATCCACTGTCATCTTTTTCTGTTGCCTTCAATTTTTCCAATATCAGGGCATTTTTTTCAATGAGTCTTGTCTTCTCATTATGTGGCCAAAGTATTTAAGTTTTAGCTTTAATATTTAATCTTCCAGTGAATGGCCCAAATAAATTTAAATATTGACTGATTTGACCTATTTGTCCAAGGGACTCTTAAAAGTTTTCTCCAGAACCACAATTTGAAAGCATAAATTCTGAGGTTCATAAGTATTCTTATAGTACAACTCTCTTAATCAAACTTTACTACTAGAAAAAGCATAGCTTTGACTACATGCACCTTTGTCAACAAGGTAGTTTCTCTGCTTTTTAGAATGCTGTTGAGTAAATTATATAGCTACAATTGCCATAAGCAGTGATCTTTGAGCATAGGAATATAAAATCTTTACACTGCTTATCTTTCTTCTTCCTCTGTTTGTCATAAAACAATAGTACCAAATGTTAAGATCTCAGTTTTTGTTTGTTTGTTTTGATGTTAAGGTGTAACACTCTCCTCTTTTACCCTCAAAAAAAGGCTTCTTAATTCCTCTTCACTTTCTGCCATCAGGATGGTATCATCTGCATCTCCGTGATTGTATATGTTTCTTCCAGCAACCTTAATTGCATCTTATCATACCTCATATTTTTCATGATGTTCTCTGCATATAGTTAAATAAAATACTAGGACAGTATATAGCTTTTTTGAACTCCTCTTCCCATGTTAAACCAATCAGTTGTTCCAATTTTGGTTCTAATTATTGCTTTTTGACTCCTATACAAATTCCTCAGAAAAATAAAGTAAATTAACACTTCTATGTCTTTGAGGATCACAGCTTTTGTGATCTACACAGTCAAAGCCTTTAGTATTTGTCAATGAAACAGAAGTAGATTTTTTTTTCTTTTTCTAGAACTCCCTTGCTTTCTCCATAATCCAATAGTTCTTGCCAATTTGGTCTCTAGTTCTTTTGTTTCTTCAAAAACCAGTCTGCTCTTCTACCAATTCTCAATTCACATATGATTAAAGCCTAACTTGCCAAATGTTAAGCATAACTTTGCTTTATATGAAATGAGAATAATTGTTCAGTAATTTGAACAATCTTTGTCATTACCATTTTTTTAGGATTTGGATGTAAATTAATCTTTTTAAATCTAGTGACACTGTTGTGTTTTCCAAATTTGCTGGTATATTGAGTACAGTATTTTACAAAATCATCTTTTAGGATTTTAAATCTTTAAGTATGACTTTGTTTAAGATCAATGATTATAGCCCTCTTTTTTTCTTTCTAATAATAAATTTTATTCCTGATTCTTGTTCTAGTGTTTCTGTATATCTCTTATTTCCTATCCCTAATTACTCTTCTACTTTAATTTTGCTCCTTAATTTACCTTGCTATTACTTACCCTGCCTTCCACTATGGATCCCTCCCTTTTCTTCTCCCCCCACCCTTTCTGTCCCACTTTATCACATTCCCATTAATCTACATATCTTATCTCATTCCTGTTAATCTAAATACTCTTCTGTACCCGCCCCTTCATCCCTTTCCCATTAATTTATACACTATGTCCCACTACCATTACTCTCTATACCTTTCTATATCCCACTTTATTCCTTATCCCTGGCACATTAATTAACATACTTTGTTCCATTTGTCCCATATCTTCTATACTCCACTTTATCCTCTTTTTATCCCCCTTTTCCCCTACCCCCTTATAGATTTTGGAAAGTACCCTTCTTGGTATATAGTGTTCCCTCTTTTACCCTTTTCCTGATTTTTGAGTAGTTTTTCAGAACTATGAGCCTTCCTCCCTCCTCTAATGCATCTATGTCAATTCTTTGTCTGTATTTCGTTTGAATAACAATTACTATCTTTCTTTTCCTAGACAGTATTGCTTTTTAGAATCAGATCATACTTGTTATGCCAAAGTTCCCTTTTAATGTTGTGACCCAGTTTCTCCAATTGTCCTATTTAGTTATTCTGCCTTAGGTTATAACCTTTCCCTCTTAATGTTTGAGATAAAGGTTTTATAGACATTCTTTCTTAATGTTTGACAAGATAAAGGTTTATCCATAGATGTCATTATAATATCAATAACCTCCTTCCATTAGGTTATCCCCACCTAGGTACCTCCATTATGTCATTGTTCTTATTATTCTATAAAAAGTTTACTGTCCACATACTCCGGGCTAGATTCTTTGAGATGATAGTCTCCTCTAGCCTTGGGATCTACCATGGATCCATTGGTCTCAGTATTTCTCTCCATTTAATAAACTATTGGATTGGTCTCTAATCCCTTGTCTTGCTCAGTTTCTTCGGCATTACCAATACTCAATTCTTCCCCAATTACTGATGTCAATCTTAACTATATGATATACATTAAATATATAATATACATTTTCATGAATAGCACATAAACAATTTGTCCATGTTGGTTCTTAGATGTTAAATTTTCCATTAAGTTTGGATTTGGTGGAGACAAAGTCTTGAAAATCTGCAAGTTCGTTGAATATCCTTTTTTTTTTCCCATTCAACATTATGGATAATTTTGATTTAATATGATATTTTTGGCCACAGACTTAGTTCATTTAATTGATTCCAGGATCTGCAGTCTTTTATTTTGACTACTGGTTAGTCCTGTACAATTCTGCTTGTACCTTCAGCCTATTTGAATTATTGTTTTGTTTTTGTTTCTTGCAAAAATCTCTTTGATCTGGGGGTTTCAATATTTGGCAATATGTGTTTTCCACAAAGGATCTCTTTGAAGTGGCTGTTGGTGAACTTTTTTCTATTCCTGCTTTCCTCTCCTGTTCTATTACTCCAAGACAATTTTCATTGATAATTTCTTGTATTACTGTGTCAAGGTTCTTTCTTTGGTTACAAATTTCAGATAGTTCAAATACTGTTTTATATTTTCTCTTCTTAATTAATTCCCTGTTTTTCTTATAAGATATTTCACATTCTGTTCTTTTTTTTATCCTTTATATTTTGTTTTGTTGTTTCTTGGTCTCTTATAGCTTCATTGTTTTTTTTTTTTTTTTAACTGATTTCTATTTTTTGAAGAATTATATTCTTCCTTAAGACTATCTTTCCTTTTCAGTTTGTTAACTTCTTTTTCATAATCTTGTTTTTCTTGGATGGATTTTTGTTTGTTTTTGCTTATTTTTTGTTTATTTTTTTATTTATCTCAGTTTATTTTCAAAGTGTTTTCTGAGTTCTATAAATTCTTTCTGAATAGGTAACTATTTAACTTTAATTTTTGGGAGAGAAGTTTTTTTTTTTGTTTGTTTATTTGTTCGTTTACTTCTCTGTCCACCTCTGAAGATGAACTCTGATCTTCCCTATGCCAATGGTAAGTTTCTATGTTTTTTTTTTTCTTCTTTAGATTTTCATCATTTTTGTAGAGAAGACCATTAGTGTAAGCACCTGTAATCATGGGGAGTGATGTGGTTATAGCTTCACTGCAGCTGTTCCCTCTGACCTAGAACCCCAAACCAAAAGCTCAACCCTCCTGCAGTGCCTACAGGTAGCAGCATTCCTACCTCACTGTTTCTGCATCCACTATATGTGCTGGTTTATTCTTGCCCAGGGTGGTGACTCTGAAGCACAGCTGGCCCTGGCCTTC
The DNA here is from genome assembly GCF_902635505.1 of Sarcophilus harrisii. Classification (NCBI taxonomy): domain Eukaryota; kingdom Metazoa; phylum Chordata; class Mammalia; order Dasyuromorphia; family Dasyuridae; genus Sarcophilus; species Sarcophilus harrisii. The sequence goes on from NC_045427.1 coordinate 166,176,307, forward strand.
CTAATCATCAGAAATTCCCTTAGATTTCCTGGACTCAGACCTGGTGAAAGTTCCTATGTTTTGGGCTGAGGTTCCAGCTAAACCTAGCTAGCCCCAGGATTCCCCACTGGCTGTTTCTATGGAACTAGCCTGCAAATGTTTACTCTTCACAGTTTAATCCCTGTTCTGAGGTCTTCAGGTCTTTTTGGTTTTCCCCAGGAGGACCCCTTTTTTGCTCCAAGTCTTTTTTGGATTTAACTTCAAGTCCAGTGCTCTGTTCACTGTGCAACCTAGCACTGAGGATACAAAGGCATATAATAATCACTGTTCTCAAGGACCACATAGTAGAATACCAGTTTACCTGCTAACATTTCACAGTTAATTTCTATTATTTCATGCTTTTTGTTCCCTCTATTTTTATTCTTTTGTTTAGTTGTTTTTCATTCTTATCTGACTCTTTGTGACTCCTTTTGGATGTATGTTTGTTTATTGTTTTGTTTTGTTTTGTTTTGTTTTTTGTTTTGTTTTTCTGCAAAGTTATAAAAGTTGTTTGCAATTTTTTTTTTCTCCAGCTCATTTTACAGAGGAGAAACCTGAGACAAATAAGGTTAACTGACATGCCCAGAGTCACACAGATAACAAATATCTGAGGCCAGATTTGAATTCAGGAAGAGAAGTTTTCCTGTCTTCAGTCTGGTTGCTCTATCCATTGTGCCACCTAGTTGCCCTATACTATTTTAATTATTACATATTTTGTTTTCTTGGCTCTGCTCTCTTCATTTTGTGTCAATTCATATGTTTTATGATTCTTCATATACACTAGATTGACTATTTTATGCTGTAGAGTAATATTTCATTACATTCATAGTCAATAATTTGTTAGCCATTCTCCAATTGATCATAGCTATTTTGTTTCAAATTCATTGCTATTGCAAAAAATTATGCTATAAATAGTTTGATATTTCTGAAAAACAAAATAATCTTGGAATCAGAGGATCTGAGCATTTTAGAAATTTCATCTGCATAATTTCAATTTCTTCCCTAATCTGATTCTGCTAATTTACAATTTTAACAGCTTCCTACTCCACCCTCTTTGCTAATCAATCTTCCATCTCCAAATGTCAGACATCTTCCCTTTCCTGATTTCGCTCTCTCTCTTTCCTCTTTCCTCTCCCTCTCCTCTCTCTCCCCTTCCTCCTCTTCCTCTTCCTCCAAATACATATTTCTCTGCTTGACATTCAGAGATCTTTGTAATCTTGACTGCTCCTTCCTTCTTAATATTTTTATGTCTGCCACATATTCTTTGATTCACTCACATTGCTCCCCTTAATGTTTCAAGAGCAAGATACTCCATTTCTCAGTTCTGAGCATTTTATCTGGCTATCTCCCATGCCTAAAATCTTCTCTCTCCTCTTTTCCACCTATTTGCTTCTGTGGCTTTCTTTAAGTCCTAACTAAAGTCCAATTTCTACATGGAGTCTTCCCTAATCTCTCTTAATTTTAATGTCTTCCCTCTTTATTCCTATTTATCCTGTATATATCTTTTTGCATATATGTTCATTTTGGCCCTTCCCTCTCAATTAGATTTCTCCCCCGAGGTCAGTTGTTTGACTTTTTTTTTCTATACTCTGGATTTAGCACAGTTCCTAGAACATAGTAGATGCTTAATAAATATTTATCAATTAATTCATGTGACTAGCTATCTAGCTGTCTCTGTAATAAATTTTTTGTGAAACTTTCCTTCTATTATTCTTTGGTATTCCTTATTGCTCCTTACAGTTTGCAGTCTGTGATGTTCAATATTTGTTTTTTGAAGACAGATATATTGCAGGTCTATATTGTTATAATGTTGATTTTCAGTTATTTCAGTCATGAACAGTCCTCATGACTCCACTTGGGGTTTTCTCAGCAAAGATATTTGAATGGTTTGCGATTTCCTTCTTCAACTAATTTTACAGATGAGAAAACTGAGGTAAACCTGTTTTGTCCAGGTCCAAGTGATTTGTCCAAAATCACACAGCTTGTGTCTGAGATCATATTTGATTCCAAACCCATTGCTCTCTCCCATTGCACCACATAGCTGCCTCCCTGCTATACTGTTAACATCTATCATATATTTGCATCAACAGGTAAACTTTTTCTGTGTAATAGGAAACTTGGGAGGTTAGGGATGGTTTACAAACATTCTTTTCACTTTCCAAAAAGCAATATCACATACTATAATTCTCCTTTTCATCTCTTGGCAAACCTCAGTGTTCCTCTGTATTCCCTGTCTTGAATTACACATGCTTTTGGACATTATCAGGTATCTGTTTATTCTGATATATCATGAAATCTAGGGAGTAGCTATTATTCATTTATTTGTTTCTTTCTATGTAAAAGACAAGCCAATCTTCTTAGACTGATTAGAGATCATGTTCAAGTTTCTACAAGGCCTTAAGACAGTACAATCAATGAAAGGTCATCTATAAAAAGGAAGTCAAGCTCCACAATGAAACCCTTCTTAATGTGGCCTCTGTTCTAGATCTCCTCTATCAAAGTGGTGTATACTTTTTGTAGGTATTCCTTTCCCTTTTATATTGCCTAGTACTTATTAGCAGTAGGTCATCAAACAAGGTTCATTTGGATCTTATATCTTCTGAATTAAGTGGCTTTTCATAATGAACAAGGAATAAGCACAAACAAAAGGAATAAGCATATATGCTATATGGTCTATATCTTTCAGTTTGTAGTACAAAATGGATAATTTTAATTACATTAAATTAAAAAGAATTTGCATAAATAAATGCATAAGAAGGGAAACAGAAATCTAGGAAACATTTTTTTACATCCAGTGTTTCTGATAAAGGCCTCATTTCTAAAATATATGAAAAACTGACTCAAATTTTTAAAAATACATGTCATTCCCCAGTTAACAAATGGTCAAAGGACATGAACAGACAATTTTCAAATAAAAAATTTAAAGCCATTTCCAGTCACATGAAAAAATGTTCTAAATCACTATTAGTTAGAGAAATTAGTTAAGACAACTCTGAGATACTACTTCATACTTCTCAAATTGGCTAAGACGACAGAAAAAATAATGATAAATGTAAAAAGAGATGTGGGAAAACTGGGACATCAATGCATTGTTTATGGAGTTTTGAACTGATCCGACCATTCTGGAGAGCAATTTGTATGTATGTCCAAAAGGCTATAGAATTGTGTATACCCTTTGAACCATCAGTATTACTAACGGGTCCATATCCCAGAGAGATCATAAAAGGAAAAATGCACAAAAATGTTTTAGCAGCTCTTTTTGTGATGGTAAGGAATTGGAAAATGAATAGATATCCTTCAACTGAGGAAAGGCTGAATGAGTTGTGGTATTTGAATATAATGGAATACGATTATTCTAAAAGAAATTATGTGGATTGATTTCAGAAAATCCTGAAAAGATTTATATGAACTGATGCTGAGGGAAGTGAGCAGAACCAGAAGAACCTTAAACACAACAATAGCAAGATTTTCAGATGATTGTGATGGACTTGGCTCTTCTCAGCAATGTAGTGCTTCAAAACATTTTCAATAGGTGTATTATGCAAAATGCCATCCACATTCAGAGAAAAAATATGGAGATTAAATGTGGATCATGGTATATTTTCACCTTTTTGTTTGTTTGTTTACTTTTTCTTTCTCATGTTTTTTTTTTCTTTTAATCTGATTTTTTCTTGTACTACATGAAAAAGGTGAGAATGTGTTTTAAAAGATTGCATATATTTAACCTGTATCTGATTGTTTGCTGTCTTGGGCAGGAAGGAATTAAGGGAGGGAAGAGAGAATTTTGGGACACAAAGTCTTGCAAAAATGAATGTTGAGAATGACTTTACATATATTTGGAAAAAATAAAATACTAATAAGGAAAGAAAAGAGACGTCTGCTTGTTTCCTAATAATAGGGATATCCTCACTATATGCATAGATGACTCTCATAAAGATTTTCTAGAGATGACCAAATAGACTTGTGAGTAGGTAGTGTTTTTTTAATAAATAAAGTCATAGATGTTCCAACCAATGATTTGGCATCTTCCTTTCTTTAGATACCTTGTTATATGATTCTCTCAATATTCATTCAGTATTGTATTACATCCAGCTCACATTTATTATCTATATATTTGACTAATCAAATAGTTTTTGTCCCCATCATTCTCATTATTTAATGCCATTTCTACATCTTATGTAGTCACATCGGGGTTTGTGATATTAGGGTCCAAATGTGGTAGTTTCACTATTGTTGATGAAGAAAATAGTAGTATCATTTCTTTTAAAATCTTTTATTTTTTTTTCAGTTTATAATTCTATTTCTATTTTTATCCTTGAATTCCCTTTTCTTAGTTGTATATTTTAACAAGCTCTCTTAATATTAGGTTTATCCTTCACTTCTCTCTGCTTTTTGAGAAAATAGCTCTAAGTGTAAGTTTTCTATATAATCTAAATCTCTTTGGTTTGTCTTATTTTTCCCATTCTCACTTTCTCATATTGTAGTGTTGAAGTCAGAAAGTATCTATCTGTCTGACCACCTCATACCTGTCAGATTGCCTAAGATGACAGAAAAAGATGATAAATGTTGGAAGTAATGTAAGAACACTGGGGATGCTAGTGCACTATTGGTGAAACTATGAACTATGATCCAACCATTCTGGAAAGCCATTTGGAACTCTCCCCAGAGTGCTGTAAAACAGTATGCCTTTTTTTTTATTAAGACCCAGTAGGATAACTATGAGAATATACTATGAGTACTATAACTACTGGGTCTAAATCCCAAAGAGATAATAGAAATGGAAAAGGACCCACATCTGTAGAACTGTTTGTAGCAGTTCTTTTGGGGGTGGAAAGGAATTGGAAATTAAGGTGATGCTTATCAACAGAAAAATAGCTAATAAGTTGTGAATGTAATGGAATACTATTGTTGTATAAGAAATGAGAAGCAGGTAGATTTCAGAAATACCCCAAAAGACTTATATGAACTGATGCTGAGTGAAGTGAGAAGAAGCAGGAGAACACTACACAATGACAGCAACATTGTGTGATGATAAACTATGAGAAACTTAGTTCTTTACAGCAATACAATGATCCAAGATAATTCCAATAGGCTTGGGATGGAAAATGCCAACCACAATCAGGAAGAGAACCATGGAGAATGAATGCATATTAAAACATACTTTTTCATTTGTTTTATTTTTTTTTTCTTTTTGTGGTTAATCTTATTTTTTCCCATCACTACTTTCTTTCATCATAGTGCTGAAGGCAGAAAGTATCTACATGACCACCCCTCACCTGTCAGATTGACTAAGATGACAGAAAAAGATGATAATTGTTCCCACTTGATGTGGGAAAACTGATTCCTTTTTTTTTTTTTTCCTTTTGTTTCTTCCACAACATGAGTAATACATAAATATATCAGATTGCTTGTCCTCTTAGATAAGGGAAAGGAGAAGGGAAAAGAGGGAGAAAGAAAAAATTGAAACTAAAACTCTTACAAAATTGCACATACCGGCTATCTTTACATGTTGAATGTTGAAACTATCTTTACATGTAATTGGAAAATTTATATTAAATGGAAAGAAGAAAGAAAAAGAAAAATAAAGTACCTACCTGAAGGTTATTATCAGATTCTTAATAGAACACAGACCTAGTAGATGTATTTCTGGATCAAAATGTATGCACATTATAGCTGTTTTGGCATAATTCCAAATTTGCACTCCAGAATGGTAGATCAATTCACAACTCCACCAACAGTGCATCAGTGTCCCAATTTTCCAACATCATCACTAATATTTTGTCATATTAGCCTCTCTGGTAGGCATGAGGTGCTATCTCAGAAATGTTTTAATTTCTATTTCTCTAATCAAAAATGATAAAAAAAGAAAAACACTTTTTCACATGCCTATAAACAGCTTTAATTTTTTCATCTGAAAACTGCCTACCATATTCTTTGATCATTTAACAATTGAAGCATGGCTTGTATTCTTATAAATTTGACTCTATTCTCTGTTTATTTGAGAAATGAGACATTTTATCAGAGACACTTGCTATAAAAATCATTTTCCACCTTCTTGCTTTCATTCTAATCTGGATTGTATTGGTTTTGTTTATATAAAAGCTTTTTATTTAATGTAGCTAAAATTATTTATTTTATATTTTATAATGTTTTGTACCTTTTGTTTGGTCATCCATTAGACATAATTTTATTCATTATCCCTTTTGATTAAACCTATTTTTGCTTTTATTTTTTTCTGAGATTAGAATTTCTATCCCTGCTTTTTTTTTTTTTTTTTTTTTTTTTAGCTTCAGCTGAAGCATAATAAATTAGTGGTACACTTTTTTGTTTTTTAAGAATTACAAACATCATCTTCCCCTGTAGAAATGTAAACAGTTTAGCTCTTTTGAATCTCTTATGTTTTCTTTCCTTTTTTTATTCATTTATGTCCTAGTAGTGGTCTCTGGTATGTGCTGAGGTCAGTGGGATATTTCTGCATTTGCCCTAGGATACACTGGAGCACACAGTAGTCTGACCACTGGCAGTTGCCTGTTATTGAGGCTAAACTGAAGCAAGTGACAGATTTCAGAATTGAGTATGCCTAAACCCCTAACTATGCTGAGGTACATGAGGGATTCTGTTTTGGTGTTTACCAGCTCCACTATACTGGGAATCAAGATCTACCACCTGCTTGCTTAGTTGGGGCTTGCTGCTAACTAGAGGATGCTTCCTGTTCTGGATTGCATTCCCCCTTTACCCAAGTGACACAGATCTCTGCTGCAAATCTTCCAAGTTTCTTGGTCTCAAAAATAGTTTCACTCTGTCTTTCTGCTAATTCTACTATTCCATGATTTGTCTTCAAATGCATGTTCATCATTTTTTGGAGATGGGGGAGTTATAGCCCCACTAAATTTTATCTTTCGAAGTTCAAGAAGAAGTCAGCTTTGACAGATGATGATTTGGATATGGCTCAGTATTTTGGGGGTATATCAAAAGAAGAATTGAAAGGTTAACAAAGAGAAATCCATCAGGAATAAAGGAAAGGAGAGGAAGAACGGGAGAAATTATCTCACAAAATGGAGTGAACATAGAGGAATGTATACAACAAAGACAGGATGCTGAGAGGAACCTCACTCTCCTCTGAACTGATTAAAAGAGAGAATACATAGACATATAGCTGAAGACAGAAACACATCTTACTCAATAGAGAAACAAAAGGAAAAGGGAATAAGGGAAAGGAGAATAATAATTAAGGGAAAAAATTTATTCTTATAAAAACATTTTAATAAGGGACATATTTAAAACTGAAAAATACAGAAAGATTTGAAATAAAGGGGTAGAGCAAACCATCTAATTTTAAAAGGAAAACTTAAACAAATTACAGGTAAAATAGATCACAATAGTACACAAGTTTAAAATGACTATAAAACAACAGGACATCAACTTAGCATTCTCAGATCTAGAAAAATCTAATAAAAAACAAGAAAAAAATTAAGGACTGAAATAAAATTTTAGAAAAGTTAGACAAAATGGAATTCTAGGTAATAATGAATGGGAAAGGAAGGGAATTTAATTATTCATCAACTGTATAAGGCAGCTTCACAAATATAGAAAAGAATAAATGTTAAGCACATCTTTTAATAACTATGACATAATTTTTAAAACCATTTGATAAAGGGCCTTGAAAGTAAATAATAAAATTAATTAGGAAATAAATAACTAATCCTAAAATGCCTTGGCCTGTGAAGCAGAGTGTGTGGACCCTGGAAGAAGTGAGACAAAAGCAAGAGAGAGGGTGGGTGCAGAGGGGAGGCAAGACAAAACAGTCTGCAATAGTACAGATATATATAGCAGCAGGGTTGCTGGAACTTAGTACAGAGTGGGGGTCCTAGACAAAGGATTGGTTTCCAGCCCAAGAATGAGCTGATCAGGTGTCTTTGGTCTTAGGAAGCTCCAGGATGTGATTAGGAGATGCCTAGATATCTGCCTATTCAAGGTTAAGGCAGTCTTTGGTCATGTAGGAAACTCCATGATGTGATTAGGAGATTCCTATTCAAGGTTAGGGCAGTCTTTTGGAATGTGGCCTTATCACCTGTATGGCCTTGTGGCTTTATCACCTAAAGATTAGTGCCGGCTCCCCACACTAAAGAACAGTCAAGTTAAAGAACAAAATCTATAAAGAATGAAAAAAAATAATTAAAGGTAATAAAAACAATGAGCCAATATACCAATTTTGGAGTATACAGTTAAAGCAATAAATGGGGGGAAATTACTATATCAAAATCATTCCATCAATAAAAGATGTAGTTAGGTAGTATACTGAATAATGTATAAGGCTGGGAGTTAGGAAGAAGTTAGGAAGTTAGGAAGTTAAAATTTAATACCAGACACTAACACACTATATAACCCCCTGGACATGTCACATACTTCCTGTTTGCCTCAGTTTCCTTATCTACAAAGTGGAGATAATAGCATTTACCTCCCATGGTTGTTATGAGGAGCAAATGAAATAATAATCTTAATGAACTTAATATATATGCCCAGTACATAGTAAGATTTATACATATTAACTATTACTACTATTATGGTAAAAGAAAGAAAGAGCAGCTCAATGTTTTGGGTATGCAACTAAAAAAAATTAAAACTACCTATTAAACATCAAAATAAAAATCTTGAAGATCAAAGGAGAAATTTTAAAAAATTGAAAGCTAAAAAACCACAGATCTCTAAAAAAAATAAAGTCCCTATAAAATTGATACGCATTAGGTTGCAGGATACAAAATAAATCCACATAAATTCTCAGCATTTTTATACATTACCAACAAAATCCAACAGCAAGAGATACAAAGAGAAATTCCATTCAAAATAACTGCCGATAGCATAAAATATTTGGGAACCTATCTACCAAAGGAAAGTCAGGAATTATATCAGCAAAATTACAAAACACTTTCCACACAAATAAAGTCAGATTTAAATAATTGGAAAAATATTAAGTGCTCTTGGATAGGCCGAGCAAATATAATAAAGATGATAATATTCCCTAAACTAATCTATTTATTTAGTGCTATACCAATCAGACTCCCAAGAAAATATTTTAATGACCTAGAAAAAATAATAAAATTCATATGGAAAAACAAAAGGTTGAGAATCTCAAGGGAATTAATGAAAAAAAAAAATCAAATGAAGGTGGCCTAGCTGTACCTGATCTAAAACTATATTATAAAGCAGCAATCACCAAAACCATTTGGTATTGACTAAGAAATAGATTAATTGATCAGTGGAATAGGTTAGTTTCACAAGACAAAATAGTCAACTATAACAATCTATAACAACTATAACAAAAACTGCTAGTTAAACTAGAAATCAGCATGGCAGAAATTAAGCATGGACCCACACTTAACACCATATACCAAGATAAGATCAAAATGGGTCCATGAGTTAGGCATAAAGAACAAGATTATAAATAAATTAGAAGAATGTAGGATAGTTTACTTCTCAGACTTGTGGAGGACAAAGCAATTTGTGACCAAAGATGAACTAGAGATCATTATTGATCACAAAATAAAACATTTTGATTACACCAAATTAAAAAGCCTTTGTACAAACAAAACTAATGCAAATAAGATTAGAAGGGAAGCAACAAACTGGGAAAACATTTTCACCATTAAAGGTTCTGATAAAGGCCTCATTTCCAAAATATATAGAGAATTGACTCCAAGTTGTAAGAACTTAAGCCATTCTCCAATTGATAAATGGTCAAAGGATATAAACAGACAATTTTCAGATGATGAAATTGAAACTATTTCCACTCATATGAAAGAGTGTTCCAAATCACTATTGATCAAAGAAATGCAAATTAAGACAACTCTGAGATACCACTACACAACTGTCAGAGTGGCTAAGATGACAGGAAAAAATATTGATGAATGTTGGAGGGGATGCAGGAAAACTGGGACACTGATGCATTGTTGGTGGAGTTGTGAACAAATCCAAGCATTCTGGAGAATAATCTGGAATTATGACCAAAAAGTTATCAAACTGTGCATACCCTTTGATCCAGCAGTGCTACTACTGGGCTTATATCCCAAAGAGATACTAAAGAAGGGAAAGGGACCTGTATGTGCCAAAATGTTTGTGGCAATCCTGTTTGTAGTGGCTAGAAACTAGAAAATGAATGGATGCCCATCAATTGGAGAATGGTTGGGTAAATTGTGGTATATGTATGTTATGGAATATTATTGTTCTGTAAGAAATGACCAGCAGGATGAATACAGAGAGGCTTGGAGAGACTTACATGAACTGATGCTAAGTGAAATGAGCAGAACCAGGAGATCATTTTATACTTCAACAACAATAGTTTATGAGGATGTATTCTGATGGAAGTGGATTTCTTTGACAAAGAGATCTAACTCAGTTTCAATTGATCAATGATGGACAGAAGCAGCTACACCCAAAGAAAGAACACTGGAAAATGAATGTAAAATGTTTGCATTTTTGTTTTTCTTCCTGGGTTATTTTTACCTTCTGAATCCAATTCTTCCCGTGCAACAAGAGAACTCTTTGGTTCTACACACATATATTGTACCTAGGATATACTGTGACACATTTAACATGTATAGGACTGCTTCCCATCTGCGGTAGAAGGTGGAGGGAGGGAGGGGAAAAGTCAGAACAGAACTGAGTGCAAGGGATAATATTGTAAAAAAAATTATCCAGGCATGGTTTCTGTCAATAAAAAGTTATAATTATTTTTAATTGATATGTATTTAACTTATTTGATTTTTAATAAACAATCAAATTACTAATATCAAAGAGAAAAAAATGAATCTATAACCAATGGAGAAACAATAAAATCAATTATCAGGTAATATTCTGGTCGATTATAAGCCAACAAAACTTACATACAAAAGAATTAGAGAAATATTTACCAGCATATAATAGCAGCAATGAAAGCAGAAACTAACATTTACATAGTATTTATTATATGTATTTTATTTCCCATATTAATAGAAAAAATATATAATTAAATAACAGACAAAATAAATTAATATGACATAAGTGGACAAAAGGGAAGAAACATACTCAGAACCAGATGGTTTTACAAAATTAATTAGGCCAAATACTGAAAGAACAATAAGTTTTAATACTATATAAATTGTGGAGGGGGAAAAAAACCAGATAAAGAAGGAATATTACCATTTTCCTTTTCTTATATGAATATAGTCTTGATATCTTCATCAGAGTCAAAATAGAGAAAGGAAACTATCGATCAGCTTCCTTAATAATGACTATTGATACAAGCATTTTAAATAAAATACTAGTATGGTATTTGCACTACAGCATTCATGATCACAAATATCATACACTATAACAAGGAAGATTTATTTAAGGAATACAGAACTGATTCAATATTAGGAAAATTATAAAGAAAATTGACCAAATGATATAAAAAGAATAGTTATTTGAATAGATGCAGAAAATTTTTGAGAAAACAAAATACCCATTTCTATCAAAAAGACTAGAAAACATAGGAATTAATGGAACATTTTTCAGTGATAAATAGAATGTAACTAAGAGCAAAAGCCAGTTTTATCTCTAATAGTGACAAGCTAGAAGTGTTTCCAACAAAAACAAGAGTGAAGCAAGGAAGTAACTTATTACAATTATTATTTAGCTTTTTAAAAAATTAGAAATAATACTTAACAACCATAACTGAAGAAAAGTAGATTACAGAATAAGCACAAAGAGAAAAAAAAAATATCATGTTTTTGCAGGTGACAGGAGGTTTACTTAAAGAATTATAGAGTCAATTAAAAAAAACCTAATCAAAATAACTAACAACTTCAACTAAGTTGTAGGACATAAACCCATACAAAACATGAGCATTTCTCTATGTTACCAAAAATTACAATAGGATTAATTCCATTTAAATAATTACAAACTCTTATATTTGAGAATTGACCTGCCAAGACACACATAGAAATTCTGTAAATACAATTACATGTTCATACAAATAAATACAAGACACTTATAAGAATAAAATAATTGAAGAAATATTCATTTGCTCATAAACAAACTGAATTAATAAATTAAAAATGATAATATTATCTAAATTAACTCACTCATTCAGTAGCAAACTACTAAATTATTGTTTTTATAGAGCTAGAAAAAATAACAAAATTCATCTGAAATTTTAAAAACAATTGATAACATCAAAGGAATTAATGGAAAATAATGGGAAGGAAGTATCTTATTAATATCTTATTACAAACTGTATTACAAAGATATGATCAAATTATTTATTATTGGATAAGAAAGAAAAATTAATCTATGGAATATATGAAGCATGTAAGATACAAAAGCAATAGAAGTCAATAATCTTCTTTTTAATAAGCTCAAATATTTGTGCAAGAACTTATTCTTTATGAAAAATTATTGGAAATACTTGAAAGTAGTCTGACAGAAACTAGAAACATGTAAACCTCACTTAATATATTATGGTAAACTCCAAAAAATTATATAATGGTGAGATGAGGTAATATCGTAAGTAACTTAGAGGATCATATAAGAAACTGATTCTTAGATCTATGGATGGGGAAGACTTCATGTCTAGAGAAAAGATATAAAATTAATAGGAAGTAAACTATGTAATTTTGGTTTTAAAAGTTTTTACACAAATAAATAAAACTGATGCAGCCACAATTAAAAGAAAAGTGGAAAAATGTGGGAGGGGAGGTTATTTCTATCATATGTCTCTGATAAAGTACTCATGTGTAAGTTGTGAAGGGAATAGTCAGATTTATAAGAATAAAAGCCATTCTCCAACTGATAAGTGGTCAAAGGATAGGAATAGAAAATTTTCAGTGGAAGAAATTCAAGCTATCACTTTGAGCCATAATTACACTAAATCAGAAATAATTGATGAAATGCAAATTAAAAAAACAACAACTCTGAGATATCATCTCATGCTCATCATATTACCTAAAGTAAAAAAAAAAAAAATGAAAAATATAGAATCTTGAATGGATAATGGGAAATTATCCCATTATCTAGGTTGTGATCAATCATAAACAGGAGGTACTTTAAAGTTCTCTATTGATAGAACTGTAAATTAAAACAAAGGTTAGAGAAAACAATTTGGATTTAACCTCTAAAAGTTATTAAGCTGTGTGTAGTCCTTGACATAGTAATACTCTTATTGGGTCTATTCCTCAAAGACATCAAAAGAGAAGAGGAAACCTATATGACTTAAAAATATTTATAACAGCTCTTTTGGCAGCCAAACAGTGGAAACTGAGATGTCCATTAATTGAATAAAAGCTAAGCAAGTTGTAGCATATTAATGTGATGAAGTATTATTGTTTAAAAATAATGAAAAGGATGATTTCAGAAAAATCTAGGAATTTTATGAATGGATGCAAAGTGAAGTAAATAGAGAACAACACAAAAGCAACAATATCATAAAGATAATCAACGGAAAGACTTAGAAACTGACTAATGCAGTGATCAATCATAACTCCAAAGGATTCATATTAATATTCATAATCATATTATTATGATTAATAATTATAATATTATTCAGCTCTAGATAGAGAGCTGATAGAATCAGAGTGCAGATTCAGGCATTTGTTAATTTATTTATTTTTGATATGGCTAATATTTTATTTTTCTTATTTTCTCAATAAGTATATAAAAGGTTGGGGAGCAGGGAGAGAACATGAAACTGAACATAAAATAAAATTGAATTTAAAAAGACAAAAATCCAATTAAGAACCTCATATTTAGAATATCAATACTCAAATTCAAGTTTGTTGATAACCTAACGCTGAATGATTCCTTGTAAGGATCCTCTACCTCTTTTTTTATTCAATTCTGCCATTAACATTGCAGAAATAGCCACAATTCTGTGATTAACAGAAGGTGAATCTTGGATTATTTAAAAATTTCCCCAGTTTCATGTATGACTATCATCAAGAAAAATTCATCATCAAATGATCACTCTCTGTGATTAAAGTAACTGGTTTTTAGAAAACAGACTATTTCTGGGGCTGCACTTGAAATCCTTTCCAGTCAAATAGAATATTTCAGAGCTTATGCATTGCTGGTGTGGTCTTCAAGCACAAAGGACCACTTCCATACCATGATGAAGCATTATAAAGTATGAAATTTGTGATTTCATATAACAACAACAATCAGCATTTACCTTGAAGGATTATTGTTAAGATCAAAGGATATATGGATAAAATGTTTACCGCAATACATTCACATAATTGGCTCATTCAATACAAACTTATTCCCTTCAACAAGTATTTCTTCTCTAGTATGTCTGACAATTAATCATACAATGTTTGCTTGAAAAAGTTCAATGACTTGGAGCCTACTGATTCTGGAATAAAATCTGTTCTGAGTAAACTTCAATAGGACATTAGATCAAGAGACCACCTTCCAAGATGATATGACTATTCTTTGGATCCAAGTTGACATTGAATCATTAATAGAAATTCTTTGGATCCTGACACTCAACCAGTTCTAAATCCAACTAATTGCACCATTCAGTTGTAAAATTAATTAGACCACTGGTCCAAGGGTCTCAAGACTAGGTTGAATGAAATTGTCTGATCCTGTGGCATCTTCCTCAATAATCATTTAAAAAACTAATTATATCACATTCTCACAATGGAATGAGTCTCAAACACAACAACACATCTCTCACTAGGGCTGCTACTCCCTGCTATAAAGTAATCTGGGAGTATAGGATATGCTTATTCTAAAGACAGATTTTGGGTATTTTCCTAACATCAGCTGTTTAGTTGCTATGGATGCATAAGTGATGGTTATAACGATCCTAAGGAGTTAGTTAATTCCCTTGCATAGAATCATCCAGCCTTCCACATTGAGGCCTCTAAAGTTGGATGGCCTTTATGTTGGTGTCTCAGTTATTAGAGTTATTCATCCATGGAAAAAATAAAAGTCATCTAGCCACCAATAGCTTCTGAGAGCTGGTTCCTTGATGAGGACACTACTGATTAGTCTGACAGGGTCTTTGAAAGTAACAAAGCCCTATCCAGTCTCCTATCACTAAAATTCAGCAAGCAAAGGATGTCCTGTAAATTCTCTTTTACCATACTTAATTACTCAAAGCACTTTCTTTTTGTCGCCTATATCAGTTTCCTCTGACCAAGGAACTAGATTCAGAATTTTAAAAATCTGAGGAGTTATTGATGATTGAAGGATAACTTAGTTATGAACTAATGAAACAGATTAAATGAATATATGAAAAAAAAATAATTAAGCACTTACTATCCATGATGACCTGTGCTAAATGCTAAAAATTCAAAAACAAGAAGCAAGCAAAATAGTCCCTATGATTGTGAGCCAGGATATTGGTAGAATAGGGAGGCATAAGTTGAACTTCCACTTTCCCATAACATCAATGGAGAATGTTGAAAACAGAACAAAACAAACAAACAACAACAAAAAAAAAAAAGTTGTGGTTCAGACAGGAGCAATTTGTTTTAACTTTGCTGCCATGACAATTAATTTGGGACCTAGTTGTAGCCCTTTGGGCAAGAAGTGTATTAAAATAGTTTTAGGATTTTGATAGAGAGCTTCTGAGAGCTGTGGAAGGTTGCATGTCAATTGCTTTTTATCATCATGCCTACAACTACAATTGAGTTTTATTTTCTTGAAATGCTTTTTAATTGCCTAGATAATTATTTCTGTCTTAGGGCATTAAAATGTATTTTTTCAGAAATAAAAAAAATTAAATATGTAATAAAATAAACAAATAGATAGATAGATGGATAGATAGATGGGATTGTTGCAACCACTTGCTTCTGAATGAGCCATTCCACTGGACTCAGAATAGTTATGAAGGAACCTCCTAATGGAAATAGACAGCATGCAAGCAAGGGGAGATGATTTTGAAATGACCAGAGAATGCCTTCCACAGGAAAAAAAATAACTAAAAGGTAAAAGCTCACCTACCAGAGCATGGAAAGTAGGTGTATAAAGACAAGTCTAAGATAAACTCCCTTTCCAGAGCTAAATGACTACAGGATGGAAGTATTTCCAAAGGCTTGGCAGAGAGAGGAAGCCCTCCTCTTTAGTGTAGAATGGCAGAAAAGGACTGGTTAAGAGACCTCTCTGATAGCTCAAGTTTTCACCAATGAACTTAGAATTAAGCCTTCAAATCATAGTATCCATAAGCGGTAAACCAAGGTTTTATAAATAAAGAAGTTTATTCAATTACGTAGCTCTCACACAAACTTTTAGCAAGTGCAACAATATTTTTGCAACTTTCAATATTATTTAATTTATCTTTATATCATCTTTAAAAAATGTTCTATGTTTTATACAGACTCTCCTAGTATGGTACTACATGTACAGGAATTGGATTCAGGATACTTTTAGTTAAGGAACTTATTTTTAATATAGTCTCATTTTATTAAATATGTCCCATTTACACATAAAAAAATGGCATTCTTTTTTTTTTTTTTATTTTTGTGTTTCAAATTCTTGTCTTCTTATGTTCTCCCTAACCCTTTGAGAGGACAAGGAATATAATATTGATTATTCATGTGAAATCATCCAAATCAAATTTCTATATTAATTATATTATAGAAGAAAGGAAAAACAAAAATAAAACCAAGAAAAATAAATAAAGCAGAGTTCATCAGTTCTCTGGAGGTTGTTCCTTTGGAATTGTCTTGGGTCACTGTCTTGAACAAAATAGCCAAATCTTTCACAGTATAACATCATTACAATATTGCTGTTTTTGTGAATAATGTTCTCCTATTTCTGTTTACTTCACTTAGCATCAGTTCATATGAATTTTCCTAGGTTTTTCTGATACCATTCTGCTCAGTATTTCTTGATAGTATCCCATTACAATCATATACTAAAATTTCTTCAGTCATTTTCAAGTTGATGGTTATCCCCAAAATTTTTAATTTTTTGCCACCCCAAAAGAGCTACTATAGATATTTTTATGCAAAAAAGTCCTCCTCCCCCCTTTTTTTTAATCCCTTCAGAATACAGACATAGTAATGATACTGCTGGTTCACAGGACACACACAGTTTTATAGTCTTTGGGGTGAAGTTCACTGTTATAATATTTATTGACTCCACCCTCTTCCTTTATTTTGAAATTTTCCCATTATATAGCATCATTTTTCAAAGTTCAATTCATTTGCGTCTCATGGCTTGAATTCATCAGGGATAACTAAACACTCTTTTTCAATCTCTCTACTTATCTTAGTTTTAATGTCCTCTTAACTTTTTTTTTAGCCTCAATGTAAAGATTCTTCTTCCTGCCAGAGAAAAATAGATATAAAGTAAGAGTTAATCAATTCCTGAAGATTCTAGCTTGACATCCTCTCGGGTATCTCTTATCATCATCCTGTCCCTGAATCATAATCCTATGACTCCTTTGATTCTCCTTTTGTTCCCTTATATAGGTTAAAAAAAAAAAAAAAAAACTTTACTAGACAGTTCATTCTGGGCTTTAGTTCTGACATTTAATTTAATTTATCAAAAGGAGTATTTGTTAAGTACCTATGTGATACAAAGAGCTGTGCTAGGCACTGGAAGTACAAAGGCAAAGAAGCAACAGTTTCTTTTCTCAAAGAGTTTACATTCTACTGGAAGGAAAGAAAAAAACAGTACCAATAAAACTACATATCAAGATAATTAAATATAAGCTTGGGCCTTAAAAGTAGTTAGCAATTCCAAAAGATACAGATGAGGCTACAGAGCAAATCAAGAATACAAAGGCATGAACGCAAATATCTCATACATATTCACTATTAAATAGAGGAAACCACAAACAGTCCACTTTGGTTCAAAATAGCCTTTTTAAATGCTCTATAACTACGCAAAAAGGAATAACGTAAAATTAATTTGGTAAAAATATAGAGACAAATTGTGTAGGTCTTTGAATGAAGTCACTGACATTTCTTGGCAGAAAAGTGACATCATCAGATGTAGGTTTTATTTAGTACAATCAACTTGGTAGCATTGAGGATAGGTTCTCAAGGGGAGAAACTAGAGTCTTGGAGACTGATTAGGTAATTATTGCAATAGTAGAGGCAAAGACTAATGAGCGTCTAGTGAATGAGGTCTAAAAGAAGGAAAAAGGATTGATAGGAGAGAAAGGATTGATGTAGAACCAGTAAGAATTGGCAAGCCATTGGCAAGGAGCTGGGTTGGGGCCTGGGGCATGGTGGGAGGAGGGAGTTCTGAAAGAGTCATAGATGACCTTATTCTTACAGGATATTGCCATGCTTTTATATTCATCCTCTTTCACCTGCCCACGCTTTCATCTTTTATACATGTGTTTTTAAAATACAAGTGGTGTGAAGAACTCCTAGTGTTTGAGGAACTTGTGGGCCTTCTTTCTCCCTCAAGGCTAGAATTCTTTCATACCTCAGCATCACCTCTTAAAATATTTTGTTTCCTTTAAGATTTTGCACACATGCTTCCTACTGTAGGTGGCCTTTTCTAGTTCCGCTGTGAGATCACCTTCTGATTGATCTCTGTGTGTCCTGTATATATTTAAGATGCCTATTGTCTCCCCATTAAAATGGAAACTCCGTAAAAGGTATGGCTATCTTTGTTTTTTATTTTTTATTTTTTTTAATTTTTTTTATTTCTTTGTATCACTAGCTTTAGAGTACTATACACAAAATAAGTACTTACTTAATGTTATTAATTGAGTTATCTTTTTTAGGCAACTCCCCACTTTATTTTTTAAATCTTCAGAATTCCAATTGTTTTGCCTCCTAAGAGATCTTGCTACCTTGATGCCTTTTTCTCCTTTTAACCTGTCCTAAATATTGCTTTCATAATACGCTTTTCATGTTTATAGATCTGGTTATGTCTGTGTTGGCTGAAAAGTTTTTAGGGATTCTCTTGCTTCCAATATAACATTCACTCATCAAATTGGCAATCTGTCAACAATAAATCTCAGACCCAATATAAGATAGTGAAATTAGAAAGAAAGATAAAAACACAGTCTGCCCTCCAGGAGAATACATTCCAATAGGGGTAAGAGCATGCAACAAGTTGTATAAGATATATACAACAGAAAAGAAAGGTTAGTCAGAAGTTTTTAAAGGAACTAGCAAGGGGGAGGTGGGCAATAAAGACTTTCTTCAGTCTGACTCAACCCTACCTTTCTAGGTTGATTTAATATTATTCTTCTATATGTCACCTTGACCTTCCAGAGAAAACTACCCCTTCTCATCTCTAAAAATGCTTTACACTTTCCCACCTTCATGTTTTCATTAATGTGTTTCTGAAGTAGTGTAATGTCCTTTTTTTTGAGTCACTATTTACCTTTCAAGCTCAACTCAGATTCTGCTTTCTCCATAAAACCCTTTGTTTTACTCTTACCTGGAAATAAATTTTCTCCTTTGATCTCATATAACTGCTTGTTTTTCAGCTCTCTAATAAACTTAACAGTTATATTATATATTGAAGTTATTTATGCATTTCTTGCTGGGTCACCTTTTCAGCACCACCACCACCACCACCCCATCAAAATCATAAGCTCCATGAACACAGGGACTATATTATCTAAATCTTTTATAAAAACAAGCACAATGTGGCACTAAATGTCTTTCAAATAAGATGAATGAATGAAGGAATAGAGATTACATATATTTTTAGGAAAAGGAAATATTTAACGTAAAATCCTTCTGTCAATGAGCCATCTAATCTCTTTGTCCAAAATGTTTGTTTGTTTTTTTTTCAAATAAAGTACCTTGTTTTTCAACAACTGCCTGGCCTTCATGATATTAAACTTCCCTCTTATTCCAATTTGAACCTGCTGTTTCTAATACAACCTGCAGTAATTATACTGGATAAAGGGAGTCTCACTAACTTCCCCAGATCTCACTTTTCTTTTTTTTTTTTTCCCCCTTAGTTCTTGCTTCTCGGGAACAGACCAAATGACAGGAAGTGTGATCCTTGCTTATCTGTGGTCATAAATCTTGAAAAGTTCAGATAGGATTTGTTTTTAAGAGAATTCTTGAATTTTCTCTGGGCCTCTTTACAATAGGTTAAAGTCTTATTTGCTCTTCTTTATGGCTCAATGAATATGCCATCTCTCTAGGAAGCCCCAACCCTGGAAGACCCTGAATGCATGGCTTGGATAGCACCTTCCCTATACTTGCTCTCTCTCTCTCTTTCCCCCTCCCTTCCTTCCCCCTCCCTCTCCTCTCCTCCTCTTCTCTTCTCTTCTCTTCTCTTCTCTTCTCTTCTCTTCTCTTCTCTTCTCTTCTCTCTCTCTCTCTCTCTCTCTCTCTCTGTCTCTGTCTCTGTCTCTCTCTGTTTCTTCCTTCTTTTCTCTCTTTCCCCTTCCCCTCCTCTTTCCACCAACTTTTTTCTCTTCCAGTTTATTAGGAGAGGGTTCTCCATTCTGTTTTTACATACTATAGAAATCCTCTTATCCTGTCTTATAGACTCATTTTTTTTAACGTTAAGGAATTCAGAACACAGTATCTTTCACTTGCCTAAACTCACTCCAGCCAAAGTTAAAGGGTTGGGGGTTGGGAGGGGGGGAAGCTGTGATGAGCTTCCTTCCATTTGGTGCAAGGTATTTAATCATTTTCCCCAAGATATCTTTAAGATATGAATGGTAACAGGATGTTTATAGCAAAGATAAGACTGGGCTGAAATCCTATTCTACTCTGGGAGCTAATAAAAGTAAAGATTGGGACTTAAGTATCACTTTCTCCTAGAAGCACACGAACAAGGAAATGGGGGTCAAAAGGGCAAGCTGCAACATTGTAGGCACTTTATCTGAAACATAAACATTACTAGAGTGCATTTTGGACCAAATTAACTCTCTCAGATCTGAGATGTTAGCATTCCTGAAGTATTTAAGCATGCCAATTTTACTACTGCTTTGACTAAGGGAACTGGCTTCTCAGTGGGCTAGCATGGACACTTGAGAAAAAAACTCTTACCTCAAGAACTAGGAGACCGTGGGCAATTAAAAGGCAACCCACAGAGAAGAACCTCATAAAGCCAAAATCATTGGAGCAGAGGCCCCCATAAACATTATAAGAGTAGGGAACAGGTATTATTTTCCTTTTGAAGGCACATCCATCTTTTTTTTTTTTTTTTTTTTTTTGCATATGGTAGACACTAGAACACTAGGGGAGGGGAAGAAAGTAGAAAGAAAGTCCTCAATGACCTGCATATGTCTTGCTAGAAAACATACATACATATACACACGTGCATAAACACAGATCTCAATGTTTGCTTCTTCCCTAGGTATGGAAGTTTTCCAAACTCTGTTAACTATTTAAAATCCCAAAAAACATGTCCTTGAAAGGGTTTTGGTATTGTTTTGTTCTCTTTAAAGAACAGAACATAAGGTAGTGACCTAAAAGAAGAGGAAATCTGTTTGATTTTTAGTTTTCCATTAATGATTCTTACACCAAAGACTCATGTCTCTGGTTGCAAGATGAATGTATTTGGATCATGGTTTAGTGTTGTTAATATGCTACCACCCACCCCAAATTCACAATGAAACCTTATCATCAAAACAGTCTCTTTTTCTCCCTAAATTAACATATCTTAAATTATATATTAGTCCATTTTGGGGTTCAGAAGATCACATTTGTCCTCCTGGACCATAAAAAAAACAAACAAACAAACAAACAAAAAATTTTAATGCTGAGCTTTCCCTTCACCCTTAGTCTACAAAATAACCTCCTTGCAGACTAAGTTTCCATACGCTTTCTATTAGAATGTCATTGACCAAGAGAGCAGACAAGGGGCATTTACAAATTAGGCAGAAGCAATTAAAAGAGTTTAAAATTCCTTTTAAATGTTGTGCTAATCTAAGATTTCAGCACCTTATATTCTTACTGCCTGGACTCCCTAATTTGTGCATTGAAGTTCAGTTGCAAACCTTACTAATAGGCCGGGAAGGGGGCAATTGCCTTGAAACCTGAACTTTGTGAAGCCGTAAATTAAGTGTGAATGCTGCTTCCAATATGAGAAGCCAAAAAGTTGCTGAGCCAGTTGTCTCCTTTCCTCATTTTGTCTTTTTTCTGACCCAGTCTGGAAATGCTTCCTATTGGAACTATGCCTCTTGGACTGAGTATTGGTTAACCAGGCTATTACTTGCTATAAAATATAGGAATTCTAGGAAATAAAGACTTTGCAAACAAACACAGATTTTAGTGGGGGAAGTAAATGTAAGAAATCCTTAACTATAAATGCATCTACTGGAATTTCTGCATTTTTTAGCCATAGACAAGATTATTCTGTTAATATTTCAAATATTGAAAATGACCATGAAATTTGTTAATTTTGATCCACTCACTTTAAAATAAGAAATTTTTATGTTCCTAGTATTTTCCCTTATCATTCATGGAATCACAGATTGTAGAGCTGAAAGAGGTCTCAGAGGTCATTGCCCTGGCCCTCTCATTTTAAAGTCAAAATTGAGGTTCAGAGAGATTGTGTCAAAGAGGGCCAAACAGCCAGGATTGGGACTCAGATGTTCCTATTTCTAATTCAGTGCCCTGCTTATTCTCTATAGCTAGTTTAAAGCCCACACTGCTTCTTCCACAACTTAGTTCTTGCTGTTGGCTGTTGTTTTATATATATATATATATACATATATATATATATATATATATATATATATGTATATATATATATATACACATATATGAAAGTAATATTTATACTATCAAAACATTGAGTTGACTTGGAAAACATAAATAGGGAACCCTCATCTCCATGGGGAAGTAACTATATGGCTCAATGGATACAGCATTGGGGCTACAGTTGGAAAACTTGAGTTCAAATGCAGTCTCAGACATTCACTGGCTATGTGATCTTGTGCATGCCATTTAACCTCTGCCTGCACAAAATTGGAAATGACAAGTCATTTCCAAGAGAATCCCATGTGGGGATTCATATATTAGTTTGTTTTTTGTTTGTTTGTTTGTTTGTTTGACTCACAAGCTGATTGACCACAAAAATCCCATAGAAATGATATATTGAGCAAAAAATGGTCTGGATCTTTGCCTTCTACTAAACATACTTTCTCTTCTATCTTTCCATCTCAATATTTCAGAACAAGTGACAACATCTTTACCCATTTTCATTTTGCCCTTCCTGATGCCCTGGAATCACTTGGCTTCTTCTCTTAACTCTGTGTATCCTGTCCCACTCCAAGAAAGGTAGGGAGGAGAGTAGGAGAGGCAGATCACATACATTAGACTTGTCTTCTGGAATTCATTGTTGTGGTAAAAAAATCCTATTCCCTATCAATCAACACCATTTATTGAAGCAGTCCCTCCTGAGTACAGAGGCTGGTACTAGGTGCTGAGAGGAGATGCCAAAGCCCCCGAGGAGTTTACAACTTAATGAGAGAGACAGGACAAACACATATAAAAATAGTCTAAGAACACTTACAAGGAAGTATAAACAAGTTCAAATTAATACCTTGTCTACTTTGCAAATAAATTCTGAGAAGTTACAGAGTCATGGGAAGTAGGAAATTAAACTTCAAACTGATCAAGTTTGGGACAGACTTGGTTTATATATTAAAGAGCTTCCTATCAGATGAAAGTGACAAAAGATGAAGTGACCAAAAAACCAATCCCTTGAGAGATGATCTATTTCTCTCTATTTCTCTATTTCTCTTCTCTCTTGTTAAAAACAACTGATTTACAGGATCTACACTAACAGGATAAAGTATAAATATTGCCATGATAAAGGACAGAAAGAAAGGGCAAGAGAGAAGGAATGAAAGTCACAGCCTTGAAATGTTATTTTGTACATTACCTTGTAGAGTTCTTTAGACTAGAAATTCTGCACAGTAATATTTTAAAATAATAAATATATACAGACACACATATATGTATGCATAAATATATCTTACATAACTTGTGAATATATAGATAGATAGATATACATGTGTATATGTGCATGTCATATGAATATATTAGAATCTACCTATACAAATGTGTATGTATGTATGTATTTGTATGAATATATGTATATATTAGAAAACTTAGGAGCACACAAGCCAGTACACCTAAAATATTATTCAATATAAACAGTTAAATGATATACCATTTGGAAAACATGTGAAACAACAATCTATTTGTAATATATTTCCCCAGATATCTTTATCCTTCTCTTCTCCCCTAACATTTATATGATCACCAAAAAGAAGAAAAGAAAAAAAAAAAAATGAGCAGAACACAAAGCTCAAACAATAGCAGCACTAAAGCCCCTGAACCCTGTTATTTGCTCCTCGGTGTTTTGAACTAATTTCCCCTTAAATAAATGTTGCCTCAGCTAGAGAGGATCAAACACTGGTCATTTCTCTGACTTCAGTTTAAAATAAAGGAAGCTGGGGGTAGAGTAAACTCCCCCCTATTCCCTTTCTTAACCACACACACGCACGCACACACACACACACACACACACTCACTAAAGTACTCTAATGGTCCAGGTAATTAAAGGAAGAAGGAATGACTAGTTTGGTTTGAGCAACTCAAGTGATTCATGCTAAAGCAATGGATTTAGAATCCTAAACAGAGCTAAAAACAACCTCTGGGATCTTTATTTTGTGGATGAGGAAACAATAATACAGAGATAAAGTGACATATCTAGGTGGCAAACAATAAAATTGGGATTTGAACCTATGGCTTCTGGTGACAAGTCCAATACACTTTCCAAAATATTACTAATACTATTACATAAACTAATAATAGTCTGGGCACCAACCCAAGAATTCCCTAATTATCTTCCCATTTTAATGATGACAAGTGGAATGGTCCAGTGAGACCCAGAAACAATTCAACAAAGTGACTTGGTATCCATCAAACTGAAGTGCATCAACTGTTGGGAAAAGGATGCCTTTCTTTGCAAAAACAAAACAAAAGAAAGCAAACAAACAAACAAAAACCTTTTCAGCAAAAACTAGCCAATGTCCTGGCAGAAATATGGTTTACAATATATTCAATACATAATACAATATTGTATGAAAATGCTTTCCCTAAACTACACCATTCATGGTGACCAACTATTTCAAAAGTGCTTTTTGGAACTCAAAGTTATGACATGCAATGAGAGGTAGAAAAGGTTGGTATCTCTAATCCATGGGAGAATTCTGACTTTTAAAATGGAATAATTTTTTTTGATGTTTAACCATAAGATTATATGTATTTTAGGTAAACATTTCTTCTGAACCATCAATTCCAAACTATGCTGCCTCCTATCCATCCTGTCTAGCATTCACAGAAACCTTGTACTTTATCCTTGATACAAAACTCCTCTGATAGATGCATTTTCCACTTATCTTCCCAGGAACTTTCTGACCTCCAACTCTAAACCAGGTCTGAAATTTAAGCACTCTTCCCTTTTACAATTGTCCTTCATCTTTTGTCTCCCTCTCCATACCACTAGACTAGAAATTTATCTGTTTATCCTCATAAAAACTTTGGGAGATGGGGCAGTTATTATTCCCATTTTACAGATGAGAAAACTGAGGGGGAAAAAAGATTAATTGACTAGCCCAGAGTTACACAGCTAGTTAGTATCTGATGCCATATTCAAATTCAGTTCTTCCTAACTTCAGGCCTAATGAGCTCCTTAAAAGCCAGATCCACCTTATTTACTTATGTTTATATTTTCAGCAGTTAGCACAGTGCCTGACATGTACTGGTACATAAGGAAGAGTTTATCTACCTATGTATATAAGAGCAATATTTCTAAAATTTTAACTTACTAAACCAGTTTCATTTATTCTTGTAAAAGGAATCAACATTTGCTGTGAATGAAAATGACTCTTGAAAGACTCTTGAAATCATGAAAGAATAGTGGGAATATTTTAAACATTCCATTAAATACATATTTATTGGAGGCTAGATAAATATTGATTGATTAAGCATTTTCTATTTAAGATACAAAAACAAGAAGATGAAATCATCTTATTTACAAGTAACTTACACAAAAGGAAGGAGGATCCATGCCTGATAGTTAGCAAAAGGTTTGAAAACATTTGATCCTGGAGCAACCTAGAAAATGTGTTGGAAGTAAGAAGTAAGCAATGTGGTTGGACCTTCTAATGAGATGATGAATTCAGGTAGGGAATCACCAGTCACTAAATTCTCAGAGTAGAGTTTTCTCTAAGGGACTAGGAAGCTTTTGTGGTGGTAGAACAGACCCAAGATGGGTAAGCCAAAGGGTAAATATCTGTTTTGTTCTAGTTCTGTATGGATGAAAAATAGGAAAAGCAAAAATAAATGAAACTGCTTGTTTCTAATGCTGTAAAAGTAGAAATAAAACAAATAAAAGACAAACTATAACTGAAAGTCATTGACATAATAAAAATAAAAAAGAAAGAAAAGGAAATTAGACTTAGAAACATGAAGTGGCTTGTTCAAAGTTACACAACCAATCAGCTGGTTAGTACCAGAGCCATGATTTTAATTCAGCTATTCTGTTTCCATGTGTTCAGAGTTCTTTCCCCTGAATCATTATCTCTTTGAGTAGTTCCACATATACAGTAGGTACTTAATAAATATTTGTTGATTGTCTCTTGAATGAAATCTATCCTGCATTCATCATTAAAGAACAGTTGGATTTCAGGGGTAAAGACAAAATGACAGAGTAAAGTCAGGAACCTGCTCAAGCTCTTCCAGTTTCCCTGGAAAACCACAGGAAACCAAGCCTCTGAATAGAATCTGATGGAATGAAGGCACTCTCCAGCTCAAGATAGACTGAAAAAACTTCAGGAAAGATCAGTCTCACTAGGGTGAAAAGGTTGTTCAGCCCATCTCAAGTAGACTCTGGGAAAGCCAAACAGAGGGTCTTAATCACAGCAATTAAGACCCTCAGTCCTATGTCAGTAGAAGAGCAAATCAGGGAGACAGCTTCCAGTTCCAGCTCAGAAGACAAACTCTGGGAAACCAGGCTGTTTCCTAAACAGAACTGGTAAAGCTGCCCCTGCAAACACAAGAGACCCCTGTACTCAAAGCCAAGTATCAGAGCTGCATAAGAAGCTTGGAAAAGCACCCCATTTACCCCAGGAGCAGAGCTGAACCATAAAAGTAAAAAAGGAGAAATACCAAAATAAAAGGCAAAAAAATGAGCAAGAAACAAACAAGAATCTTGACCATAGAAAGCTACTATACTGAAGGGCAGACCCCTAACACAAACTGAAAATAAAGTCAGAATGTCCAAAGAAGAAATCACAAAGATTGAGATAAATTTTTCTCAAGCTCAAAGAGGCTTCTTGGAAATGCTCATAAAAGACTTCAAAAGGCAAATGAGAGAGGTAGAAGGAAAAATGAGAAAAGAAATGAGGTATGCACAAAAGAGTCAACAGTTTAGAAAAGGAAGGGAAAAAAATTGCCTGAAGAAAACAACTCCTCAAAAAAGTAGAATAAATCAATGGAAGAAGAGGTCAAAAAGATAACTAAAGAAAATCACACGTTAAAAACTATAACAGGGCAAATAGAATAGTTGGATAAATTATTTCAAAGACAGATTAGTATAAATTATCTCTCTCAAGTACTTTAGAGTTCTCAAAGAAGTTTAAAATATATTATTTAACTCAATTCTCACATCTCTGCAAAAGATTCATTTTGATGCCTCATCTAGATGTGTACATATATTTTTTTAATTCAAAGGCTGTTAAGAGAGGAAAGTAAATTCTAGAAGTTTTTACCAGCAATGTGCATAGCTCCTGATTTTATCATCTTTCTAATGACCCATCTAACTCTAAAAGACAACTATTATAAACTGTTATAGCTTATTTTGTTGGGTTTTGTTATGTTTTCAATTTACCTTGGCAATCCATAAAATGATAAAAAAAAAAATTAAAACTATATAATGTATGGTCCTCTTACATTTTTATTGTTAAAAAGAGTAAAGGAAAAGAGATAGAAGGTGCTAATTTCTCAGAGCACCTGAAAACACTGTCAATGCTTTTTAGATACATTCTTTGTCCAATATCTAATTAGTTAATAATACTATTGGAACAGATTAAAATATCCACATTGAAAATTTTTATACTATACAAGGAGAAATATAGAAGTTATAGAGAAATGGAAAATCAATAAAATAAACTATAATAAGATAAATAGGGTTTTTTTAAGTTGCTTGATGAAATCCCATTTTTTGCTCAAAGAGAATAAGAAACATTTCTACATCAACTTGATAAAGTTTCACAGTTAAAAACAAGTCAACACTATGAAAATAACTGAAGTTCAGGATTCACCTTTTCACATAAAAATGGACAAAATTTAAGAATTTTTAAAGATTCCCTAAATTACGTTTATATTTAAGTTAATGTCCAGATACTTCAAGTCAAAGAGGAACTCAGGGTAGGGCAACACACATTCACTGGGGAAATGCAACATGAGTTGAAACAAGCTCAGCACTTAGACTTTCTTCAAAAGCCTCAGGCCTTCACACTATTAATTCCTTCTCAAAGATGAAGAGTTAGACAATATGGATTGTGATAGAAAGTGGATGACTTGAGAACTTCAATGGTATTGTAGGTTCATTGCTATGGGTACTTCCTTCAACAAAGGAGATTGCAACCCATCCATGTGTATTCATCCTTTCAATGGTTTGTCCATGTTCAACTTTGTCTTTCACAATAGGATTTACATGATATAATGGCTGCCATTTTTAAAATGTTATGGGAATAAGCAGAAATCTCCCCACCCCTAATTTCTTTTGCTCTCATAAGCATATATATATATATATATATATATATATATATATATATATATGTATGTATATGTATATGTATATATATCATGTATGATGGTATTGATAAAAGTTGTGCATTGCAACTTATGTTCAACATATATTTCTCCATTTACCTTTGGGTCTTCAATATTTTTTATTCTCTCAAGCAAGATTGGAATATCCCAAGAATGTAATTATATTTGTTATTCAGTTGGTTTTAATTATATATGACTTTTCATGACTCCATTTTAGATTTTCTTGGAAGAGGTCCTGGAATGGTTTGCTATTTTCTTCTCCAGCTCATTTTGCAGATGAGAAAGCCTAGACAAACAGGATTGTGACTTGTTCAGTGTCATTCAGCTAGTAAGTGTTTAAGACCATGTTTGAATTCAGGAAATGAATCTTCCTTACTGCAGGCCTGGTATTTTATTCAATCTGACACCTAGCTGCTTCAATTAAGATAAACAGTATTTAGTGCTTTAGCCAGGATTACATCCCTAGTAAATATTTGAGGCTGCATTTTGAAGTCAAGTTTTTTTGTTTTTTTTTTCTGAATTCTGAATTCAGGCCCTGTGCTCTATCTGCTATGCTACAATCATGTACCAGAATCGAAAGAACACTTATCTTAAAAAAAAAAAAAAAAGAAAGAAAGAAAAGAAAAAAACATTGAAGAAGGGAACAACTTAGAATCAGTGAAAATTTCAATTTCCCCAAAGCAACTTAGTTCTCCCTCTTTGCTTTATTCAATTCTGATCTCAAAGCAAGTATCCAAGGACAGCATCTACAAGTACTGACAAATTAACTCAAATGACTGCCATTCCAACTTTGTTTCACAGAATACTAAATATTTATTAATTTGTTTTTTATCCTATGTGAATTTTCAGATCTTTAAGAAAAATAGTTTGGGTTCTTCATTGAAGAAATTCACAATAATATAAGATTTCATGTAATTAATACAATATATCTTGATCTGGTAGGATATTGATAGGCTAAAGAATATTCAGAGAAAGGTAATAATAATAGTACTAGTAATGAAAATAATATTTTGGATTTATATAATGTTTTAATGATTACAATGATTTTATCTATATTAACTCATAGGATCTTTACATCAGCTCTGTGAAGTAGGTATTATAATTATTCCCAGATGACAGATGAGGAAATCAAGGCCCAAAGAGATTGAGTTCTACAATCTCTCTGCCAGGGAGTGTTTGAGATAGTCCATGAACTCAAATCTTTCTGATACTCAATTCTGTACTCTAAATACTTGGTCAATTAGCTATCTAACTTCACCATGAAGAAGGCAATCCCCATTGTACAGGCACCTCAGTTCAAGTCATAAGAACATTGGCTGAAATCATTAGGGATTTTTTCCTACAGAAGAGATTAATTTTCAGATACTTGAAATCAAATTCATTATTGGTAAAAAAAATAAATAAATAAATAAATAAATATATTTGTATTGTTTTACCCCAGAAGAAAAAATTAGGAACATGAATCAATCAATTACCATATGCCTACCAAATAGAACTAGTTTAAATATATGAGAATATCTCTAATGATCATTGAATACATCAAAAGCATTAAACTAGATACAAAAAAATCCAGAATCATTTTGGAAGGAGCAAAAACCTATTGGATAAAATGAAATATCTTTACATAGGAGGTATATTGATATTGTTTGAAGAAACTAGTCATACTCTGTGAGTAATATTTAAAATAGCAGGCCAAATCAGAAAGTAAGATTTAAATAGCAGATCAGCAAGGTGGTAAGAGCTACTCCAGCCATAGCCTGATAGAGAATTGCTTGTGAAGACATAAAAAGTCTATCTTCTCAGGAAAAGAATATGATAAATATTAGAAGGGATGTGAGAAAATAGTACCACAGTCAGCAGAATAATTTCAGAAAGAACCTGAAGAGACTTGAATTAATTAATGCTAAGTGAAGTGAGTAGAACCAAAAAAAACATTATACATAGAAACAATAATCTTATTATTATGTGATGATGTTATGTAATGGTCAACTCTGATGGATGTGGTTCTTTTCAAC
This sequence comes from Sarcophilus harrisii, assembly GCF_902635505.1. Classification (NCBI taxonomy): domain Eukaryota; kingdom Metazoa; phylum Chordata; class Mammalia; order Dasyuromorphia; family Dasyuridae; genus Sarcophilus; species Sarcophilus harrisii. The sequence goes on from NC_045427.1 coordinate 166,207,100, forward strand.
AGAAAGGTGATTCAGGCCAACTCCAATAGACTTGTGATGGAGACAGCCATCTGGATACAAAAAGAAAACTGTGGGGACTGAACATGGACCACAACATATTATTTTCACCTTCTTTGTTGTTGTTTACTTGTTTTTTTCTTTCTTATTTTCTTTCCTTTTGGATCTGATTTTTCTTGTGCAGCATGATAAAAATGTGGAAATATGTTTAGAAGAATTTCACATGTTCAACATATGTTATATTACTTGCATTTTAGTAGAGGGGATAGAGGGAAGAGATGAAGAAAAATTTAGAACACAAGGTTTTGTTAGGGTAAATGTTAAAAAAATCTACTTTTGCATATATTTTGAAAATAAAAAGCTAGTATTTTAAAAAAAAGAAACCAGGAATTAATGACACAAAGTTATATATGGACTGACAAAATATGTAGTTATAAAATATTTCTGCAATATATTTAGTAAAAACTTATTTAAATTCTACCTGCAATCTAATATCATACATCTACCTTTTTTTTTTTTGGTCTTGGTTTAGTATTTAAAATGTGGATTTTTTTTATGAAAAAGAAAGCCTGTCTTCTCCTCACTATTTGACCAGAGGCAGATCTGACTTAGACTTCTCATTTTCAACTTAGCATTGTCACTAGAATAGTAATAACTAAGGGCAGTATCTAAATCATGAGCCAATTAACAAATTGATGACATTTAAAAAAAAATAGTAGTAGAATTCTATAATGATCCAAATCATGGGCTCAGAAGAAAGCTATGCCATATCAAAAAGGGATGTCATAAGGATTCCATCATCAGGACGGAAAGAACTTGCAACAAGAGGATTTCAAGGATTATAAATTATTCACTTTCTTTCATATGCTCTGTCTGACCTTGAACCTACTTTCTTTTTTTTTTTAATAATTATAACTTTTTATTGACAGAACCCATGCCTGGATAATTTTTTTTTACATTATCCCTTGCACTCACTTCTGTTCTGAGTTTTCCCCTCCCTCCCTCCACCCCCTCCCCCAGATGGCAAGCAGTCCTATACATGTTTAAATATGTCACAGTATATCCTAGATACAATAGTGTGCAGATCGGAAGAATTGTCTTGTTGCACAGGAAGAATTGAATTCAGAAGGTATAAATAACCCGGGAAGAAGAACAAAAATGCAAACACTTTACATTCATTTCCCAATGTTCTTTCTTTGGGTGCAACTGCTTCTGTCCATCATTGATCAACTGAAACTGAGTTAGATCTTTTCTTTGTTGAAGAAATCTATTTCCATCAGAATACATCCTCATACACTATTGTTGTTGAGGTATATAATGATCTCCTGGTTCTGCTCATTTCACTTAGTATTAGCTCATGTAAGTCTCTTCAAGCATCTCTGTATTCATGCTGCTGATCATTTCTTACGGAACAATAATATTCCATAACATTCATATACCACAATTTACCCAACCATTCTCCAATTGATGGGCATCCATTCATTTTCCAGTTTCTAGCCTCTACAAACAGGGCTGCCACAAATATTTTGGCACACACAGGTCCCTTTCCATTCTCTAGTATCTTTGCAGTATAAACCCAGTAGTAGCATTGCTGAATCAAAGGGTATGCAGTTTGATAACTTTTGGGGCATAATTCCAGATTGCTCTCCAGAATGCTTGGATTCGTTCACAACTCCACTAACAATGCATCAATGTCCCAGTTTTCCCACATCCCCTCCAACATTCATCATTATTTTTTCCTGTCATCTTAGCCAATCTGACAGGTGTGAAGTGGTATCTCAGAGTTGTCTTAATTTGCATTTCTCTGATCAATAGTGATTTGGAACACTCTTACATATGAGTGGAAATAGTTTCAATTTCATTATCTGAAAATTGTCGGTTCATATCCTTTGACCATTGTCAATTGGAGAATGGCTTGATTTCTTATAAATTAGAGTCAATTCTCTATATACTTTGGAAATGAGGCCTTTAACAGAACATTTAACTGGGAAAATGTTTTCCCAGTTTATTGCTTCCCTTCTAATCTTGATTGCATTAGTTTTGTTTGTACAAAGGCTTTTTAATTTGATGTAATCGAAATTTTCTATTTTGTGATCAATAATGATCTCTAGTTCATCTTTGATCACAAATTTCTTCCTCCTCCACAAGTCTGAAAGGTAAACTATCATATGTTCCTCTAAGTTATTTATAATCTCTTTCTTTATTCCTAAATCATGGACACATTTTGATCTTATCTTGGTATATGGTGTTGTGTGGGTCCATGCCTAATTTCTGCCATACTAATTTCCAGTTTTCCCAGCAGTTTTTGTCAAATAATGAATTCTTATCCCAAAAGTTAGGATCTTTGGGTTTGTCAAACACTAGATTGCTATAGTTGACGATTTTGTCTTGTGAACCTAACCTATTCCACTGATCAACGAATCTACTTCTTAGCCAATAGCAAATGGTTTTGGTGACTGCTGCTTTATACTACAGTTTTAGATAAGGTACAGCTAGGCCCCCTTCATTTGATTTTTTTTTTCATTAATTCCCTTGAGATTCTCAACCTTTTGTTCTTCCATATGAAATTTGTTGTTATTTTTTTCTAGATCATTAAAATATTTTCTTGGGAGTCTGATATAGCACTAAATAAATAGATTAGTTTAGGGAGTATTGTCATCTTTATTATATTCACTCAGCCTATTCAAGAGCACTTGATATTTTTCCAATTATTTAAATCTGACTTTATTTGTGTGGAAAGTGTTTTGTAATTTTGCTCATATAATTCCTGACTTTCCTTTGGTAGATGGATTCCCAAATATTTTATGCTATCAACAGTTATTTTGAATGGAATTTCTCTTTGTATCTCTAGCGGTTGGATTTTGTTGGTGATGTATAAAAATGCTGAGGATTTATATAGATTTATTTTGTATCCTGCAACTTTGCTAAATTTATGAATTATTTCTAATAGCTTTTTAGTAGAATTTCTGGGATTCTATAAGTATACCATCATATCATCTGCAAAGAGTGATAGTTTGGTTTCCTCATTGCCTACTCTAATTCCTTTCATCTCTTTGTCAACTCTTATTGTTGAGGCTAGCATTTCTAATACAATATTGAATAATAATGGTGATAGTGGGCAACCTTGTTTCTCTCCTGATCTTACTGGGAAAGGTTCCAGTTTTCCCCCATTGCATATGATGTTTACTGACAGTTTTAAATATATGCTCCTGACTATTTTAAGGAAAAATCCATTTATTCCTATCCTCTCAAGTGTTTTTATTAGGAATGGATGTTGGATTTTATCAAATGCTTTTTCTGCATCTATTGAAATGATCATATGTTTTTTGTTAATTTGGTTATTGATATAGTCAATTATGCTAATAGTTTTCCTAATATTGAACCAACCCTGTATTCCTGGTATAAATCCTACTTGGTCACAGTGTATTAACCTGGGGATGATTTTCTGTAATCTTTTTGATAATATTTTATTTAAGATTTTAGCATCAATATTCATTAAGGAGATTGGTCAATAATTTTCTTTCTCAATTTTTAACCTACCTGGTTTAGGTATCAGTATGATGTCTATGTCATAAAAGGAATTTGGTAGGACTCCTTCAATCCCTATTTTTTCAAATAGTTTATATAGCATTGGAGTTAATTATTCTTTAAATGTTTGGTAGAATTCACATATAAATCCATCTGGTCCTGGGGATTTTTTCTTAGTGAGTTGGTTAATAGCTTGTTCTATTTATTTTTCCAAAATGGGACTGTTTACAATATTTACTTCTTCCTCTGTTAATCTGGACAAGCTATATTTATGAAGGTATTCTTTCATTTCATTTAAGTTATCAAATTTATTGGCATAAAGTTGGGCAAAGTAACTCCTCATTATTGCTCTAATTTCCTCTTCGTTAGTGACGAGTTCTTCCCTTTCAATTTTAGGACTAACAATTTGATTTTCCTCTTTCCTTTTTTTAATCAAACTTACTAAGGGGTTGTCTATTTTGTTGGTTTTTTCATAGAACCAACTCTTAGTTTTATTAATTAATTCAATAGTTTTTTTTTTTTTTTTACTTTCAATTTTATTGATCTCTCCTTTTATTTTTAGAATTTCAAGTTTAGTGTTTGGCTGGGGTTTTTTTAATTTGTTGCTTTTCTAGCATTTTTAGTTGCAAGCCCAATTCATTGACCTTCTCTTTCTCTATTTTATGCAAGTAAGCTTCTAGAGATATGAAATTTCCCCTTATTACTGCTTTGGCAATATCCTACACATTTTGGTATGATGTCTCATTATTGTAATTTTTGGGTGAAGTTATTAATTATGTCTATGATTTGCTGATTTATCTAATCATTCTTTAGTATGAGATCATGTAGTTTCCAATTATTTTTTGGTCTATTTTTCCACTGACTTGTTATTGAATGTAATTTTCATTGCATTGTGGTCTGAAAAGGATGCATTTACTATTTTTCTGCCTTACTGCATTTGTGTTTGAGTTTTTTATGTCCTAGTATATGGTCTATTTCTTTATAGGTTCCATGAATTTCTGAGAAGAAAGTATACTCCTTTCTATCTCCATTTAGTTTTCTCCAGATATCTATCATATCTAATTTTTCTACTATTCTATTTACCTCTTTGACTTCTTTCTTATTTATTTTGTGGTTTGATTTATCTAATTCTGAGAGTACAATGTTGAGATTTCCCATTATTATAGTTTTGCTGTCTATTCTTGCAGAACTCTTAATTTCTCTTTTAAGAATTCAGATGCTACACCACTTGGTGCATATATGTTTAATATTGATATTGTTTCATTATCTATGCTACCCTTTAGCAAGATATAGCCTTATCTCTTTTAATTATATCAATTTTTGTTTTTGCTTGATCTGAGATCAGGATGGCTACCCTTGCTTTTTTTTTTTTTTTTTTTTTTTTTACTTCACCTGAAGCATAGTAGATTCTGCTTCAACCTTTTACCTTTACTCGGTATGTATCTCCCTGCTTCAGGTGTGTTTCCTGTAAACAATACATTGTAGGATTTTGGCTTTTAATTCATTTTGATAACCACTTCCTCTTTATGGGGGAGTTTACACCATTCATATTTATGATTAAATTTACCAATTCTGTATTACTTGCCATCTTGTTAACCCTGTTTATGCTTTTCTCCCTTCCTTCCCCCTTACCCCCTCCCCAGTATTAAACTTGTAAGCACCACTTGCTTCTACAGCCCTCCCTTTTTAGTGTCCCTTCCCCCCCACCATAGAGTTCCTCTCCTTATCTTGCTCCTTTTCCTCACAATTTCTGTATTCCCTTCCATTTAGCTTGTTCTTTCCCTTTTTACTTTTCCCTTCCCATTTTTCAATGAGGTGGGAGAAGTTTCACCATAAATCAAATATGTCTAAAATTTTTCTCTTTAAGTCAATTCTGATGGCAGTAAGATACACACTATATTCACCCCCCTCCATTCTTTTTCTCAGATATAATAGGTTTCCTTTGCCTCTTCGTGAGATGTAGCACCCCCACTTTACCCTTTTCTGGGTACAATTTCCTTTCCACCTCTACTTTCTAGAACAATGTATACATGTTTTCTTTATATTTCTTTCTAGCAGAAATATAGTTCCCAAGATTTCTTTTTACCTTTTTAGGTTTCTCTTCAGTTCTATATTTGTAGATCAAACTTTTTGTTAAGTTCTGTTTTTTTTTTTTTTTCATCAAAAATAAGTGAAATTCCCTTATTTCATTGAATGTCCATCTTATTCCCTGGAAAAAAGATGCTCATTTTGGCTGGGAAAGTTATTTTTGGTTGCATACCAAGTTCCTTAGCCTTTCACAATATCATATTCCAGGCCCTTCGATCCTTTAATGTGGATGCTGCTAGATTCTGGTTAATCCTTATTGTGGCTCCTCTATATTTGAATTTGTTTTTTCTAGCTGCTTGCAATATTTTTTTCCTTTGATAGTTCTGGCATTTGCCCACTATATTTCTTGGTGTTTTGATTTTAGGATCCCTTTCAGTAGGTGATCGATGAATTCTTTCAATGTATATTTTACCCTCTGTTTCTATGACTTCTGGGAAGTTCTCTTTGATAATTTCCTGGAAAATAGTGTCCAGGCTCTTTTTTTTTAATCATATTTTTCAGGGAGACCAATAATTCTTCGATTATTTCTCCTAGATCTATTTTCCACGTCTGTTGTTTTTCCAAGAAGGTATTAGACATTTTTTCCATTGTTTCATTTTTTTTTTTTTTTTTTTTTTTGGTTTTGCTTGACTGATGTCAGAGGAGGAGTCTGTATCTCCTCAAGTCATTCAATTCCATTTGTTTGATTTTGATTTTCAATGAAATATTTTCTTCATTCACTTTTTTTACATCTTTTTCTAATTGTTCAATTGGGTTTTTAAGTGAATTGTTTTGTTCTAAGGAATTTTTTTCCATTTCACCAATTTTATTTTTTAGAGAACTATTTTCTTTTTCCAGTTCACTAATTCTGTTTTTCAAGGATTTGATTTCTTTATCCACTCTGTCTTTAAATGAGTGGGATGACTTATCCAGACTCTCTTGCCAAGGCTCCCTTTCCTTTTCCCATTTTTCTTCTAGCTCTGTTGTGAGAATCTTTTTAATTTCTTCTGAGAGTCATCTGTGCTGAGGACCAGATGATATCCTCCTTTCTGTATTAATCTGGAGATAGTCTTTTTTTGGTCTCCTTGGGGTTTAAAGTCTGCTCTCTATCCATATAGAAGCTATCAATGGTTAAGGTCCATTTACATTTTTTGCTCATTTTGTCTGAGAAGAATCAAAGAAGACAAACTAGCAAAAAAAAAAAAAAATGGAATATCCTTTTTTTTTTTTTTTTTTTGGTGGAGGATGGGGCTGGGTGGTGTTACCAAGCTTCCTCTATAGACTGGGGCGGGGGCGGGGGGGAGGAGGAGCAGAGAGGCACTAGTAGGACAGCAATGGCTGTGCTGCACCTGCACTCTGAGGGTCTGAGAGCATGCTGGGGCACCGAAAGGGAGTGGCCAGGTCCCGAGAGACCCTAGCTTTTTGGGGTTGTATTCTTCACCCCCTGTGCCTTTAGCTTTTCTACTTGTCTACTGACTTGCTGCCAGGGTAAAGTGTCCAATACTATAGTAAAGCTCTCCCCACAGAGACTGCTGAGATCACACCCCACCCTGCTCCGGTCTGCTCAGCTGTAAGCTGCCTGCCCTGCTCTCACTGCTGCTGCCTGCCCTCAGCCTGTAGCAGATCTAAAATCATCCCTGCCCTTGAGCAAAAACAGACCTTTCCTGGTGAAATTCAAGGATGTGTTCTCTTGGTAATTATTTGTGGGTATTTTTTTTTTCACTCAAACACTAATTCCAAGGCTTGTCATGAATTAAATCCTGAGAGAAAACATGGGGCTTAAGCAGATGTGTGCCTCCCCTCTGCCATCTTGACTGGAAGTCGACCTTAAACCTACTTTCCCCGCTTAGATTGTTTCTCCTGGATCTATTTTCTAGCTCAGTTATTTTTTCTGATAAGGTATTTTATGTTTTCTTCTATTTTTTCTTTATTTTGTTTTATTTTGTTTGACTGATTTTTTGATATCTCATTGAGTCATTTGTTTTTATTTATTCAATTTATATATATATATATATATATATATATATATATCTCCTTGGTTCATAAGAGTTTTGGTTTAAACACCTTTATTAAGTGACCTTAGTTAATACTAATTTCTAAAAGTTAATGAAATATGTATTGAATTAATAATAAAAAGAGGGAAATCATATCAATGGGAGCCCCTGAAATATAGTACCAAAAACTCTCTCCAGTCCTTCTATCTTACCCCTAAATTCCTGAGGGGAGAAGTTGCCTTTTCTGGGGACCATTGCTCCAAGTGGAGTTTGTGGACTTGAGCTCCACATGGAAGTAGCAAAAAAGACAAACTCTGGCTTAATCAAGATACTTACACTGGAGTGAGTAGAGCCAAGATAACAGAAAGTAGACAAGTTTTTGTCTGAGTTCTTCTGGGCTTCCCTCAGATCAACAATAAATCAAGCCTCTGAACAGGTTTTGGAGTGAAAGAACTCACAAATATTTGGAGTGTAACAAATTTCAAACAGAAAATATTTAGAAAGAACTTCAGAAAAGGTGTGCCTCAATAGGATAGTGGAGGGGGAGTGGGTTTTCACAGGCGCAGCACAGCACATGCATGCAGGATAAGGAGATTCAGGGCAGAGAGGCTTCTGCATGCTGGGGCAATGTAGTGAAAGGCTTGTAGCCAAAATAAAGCAGCATTTGCTACTCTGTCCTGTTTCAGAAGCTAGTAGAATATTTGTTAGATCTCTGACATAATTAAAGAAGACAAATAGTGAACCCCTGAACTCCAATATAACATAGGATTTGACCATGCCCACTCAGCAAGGGAAGAAAGTAGGTATACCAGCCCCAGGTCAGTGTAGAGCCACTGTCATCTGTAGAGGAAGGTTGGAAAAATATCCCCTTTGCTCTAAGAGCAGAACTTTACTTTAAAAATGAGCAAAAGCAAAAAGAACTCTGTCCATAGATACCTTTTATGGAGACAGAGAAGAACAGACCTCAAATTATGAGGACATTAAAGGTAAATCATCTCCAGATGAAAACTCCAGGAGTGATGTAAAATGGTCTCTATCTCATAAGGCTCTCTTTGAAGAATTCAAAAAGGATCTTAAAAGAGAGTTAGAAGAAAAATGGGGAAAGGAAGTGAGAAGTGTAGAAAAAGAAACAGAAATTTTCTGAAGAAAATCATTCTTTAAATAACAGTTTGGTAAAATGGAAAACGAGAACTACATGAAAAACAGAATTTCTGAAATGGAACAAAAGCAATAAACAAAACAACTCATTTAAAACTCAATTGGTCAAATGCAAAAGGAGTTAAAAAAAGCAACTGAAGAAAATCATTCATTGAAAACGAGAATTGAACAAATAAAAACAAATAACTCAATGAGATATCAAAAATCAGTCAAACAAAAAAAAAAATAAAGTAAAAACAGAAGAAAATATAAAATACCTTATCAGAAAAATAACTGAGCTAGAAAATAAATCCAGGTGAAACAATCTCAGAATTATTGGACTACCTGAAAACCACAATGGAAAAAAAAAAAAAAAAGAGCCTAGACAACATATTTCAAGATATTATCAAGGAAAACTGCCCTAATGGCCTAGAACCAGAGGGTAAAATAGCCATTGAAATAACTCACCAATCACCTCCACAAAGAGGCCCCAAAATTAAAACTTCTAGAAACATTGTAGCTAAATTCTAGAATTATCAGATCAGGGAGAAAATACTGCAAGAATCCATAAAGGAACAATTTAAATATAAAGGAGCCATAATCAGGATTACCCAGGATCTCACTTTCTTTTTAAAGGATAGAACGATCTGAATGTGATATTCAAAAGGGCTAAGGAACTTGACTGCAGCCCAATAATAAACTATCCAGCAAAATTAAGCATTATCTTTCAGGGGAAAAGATAGACATTCAATGAAATAGAGGATTTTCATTTATTTTTGATGAAAAGACCAGAGCTGAACAGAAAATTTGATCTTCAAATACAGAACTCAACAGAAGCACAAAAAAGGGAAGGAAAAAACACTTTATTTTATAAAGGTTAAAATGTTTATATCCCTATATGAAAAGATCGCATTTAACTCTTGAGAATTATATATTTGTTGGGGTATACATAGAACATATAGGCATAATTTGCCTTTACTGTGATGTTAAAAAAAAAAGAAGAAGAAGCTATGAGGTAGAAAAGGAACTGTACTGGAAGAAGAGGAAAAGGAAGGTAAAATGGGATAAATTATATCACATGAAGAAGCAAAAAAGATTATTACAGTTGAAAAAAAGAAGAGTGGGGTATGAGCATTGTGTGAACTTTAATTTCATCAGATTTGGCTCAAAGAGTGAATATCAGACAGATTTAGTTTAACATAGAAACTTGTCTCATCCTATAAGGAATTAGAAGGAGAAAGAGAAAAGGACAGGTAGAGGTAATAAAAGGGAGAAGGGGGAAAGGATAAGAAAAAAGGAGGGGTTGCAAAAAGGGAGGGGGACTGAGGAACGCTGTTGTCAGAAGCAAAACAGTGAGAAGGAAAAGGGGGAAATAGTAAAATATAACTTGGAGAAAATAAAATGATGGGAAATACAGAGTTACTAATTTTATCTGTAAATGTGAATGAGATGAACTTTCCCATAAAAAAGAAGTAGATAGTAAATGGAATTAAAGACTAGAATCTTATAATATATTGTTTACAAGAAGCACATTTAAAAGAGAGTGATGCATACAGAGTAAAGGTAAAAGGCTGGAGTGGAATCTATTATGATTCAGCAGAAGTAAAAAAAAATAATTAATAAATCAGGGGTAGAAATCCTGATGTCAGGTCAAAAAAAAGCAAAATTAAACCTAATTAAAAGGGATAAGAAAGGAAACTACATCTTGCTAAAGAGTACCATAGACAATGAAGTGATAGCAATACTAAATATATATGCACCAAGTGGTATAATATCCACATTCCTAGAGGAGAAGTTAAGAGTGCTGCAAAAAGAAATACACAGCAAAACTATACTAGTGGGAGAGCTCAACCTTTCTCTATCAGAACTAGATAAAATCAAACCACAAAATAAATTAGAAAGAAGTTAAGGAGGTAAACAGAACTTTAGAAAAATTAGGTGTGATAGACCTTTGGACAAAATTGAATAGAGATAGAAAGGAATATATATATATTTCTTGGTGGTACACAGAACAACACAAAAATTGACCATAAATACCTCAAAATCAAATGCAGAAAGGTAAAAATAGTAAATGCATCTTTTTTCAGATCATGATGCAATAAAAATTATATGCAACAAAGGGCCAGGAAAAAAAAAAAAAGACTGAATGTTAATTGGAAACTAAATAATCTAATCCTAAGGAATAAGTGGGTAAAACAACAAATCATGGACAAAATTGATAATTTCATCCAAGAAAATGATAATAATAAAACAGCATACCAAAATTTATGGGCTGCAGTCAAAGAAGTTCTTACAGGTGCTTTTATATCTCCAGATGATTACTTGCACAAAATAGAGAAAGAGGAGATCAATGAAAGATACTTATACTAGCTTTATGACCATCACTTAACTTTTTTCTGCCTCGGGTCCTTCTTTGGTAAAAATAAAATTAATAAAACAAATTAATAAAAAAATTTTAAATGAAAACAATGAAATATTAATAATAATTTATAAATGAAATAAAAATTAATTTAAAAAACTTACAGAATTGTTGTGTGAATAACTTGATTTAATATATTTAAAGCACTTTGTAAAGCTATTGCCTAACAGTCATTTACACATTTTTATGTGAACCAATATTCTATTTTTCTATTTTTACTTCGTATTGATAGATTTTATTATCACCACTTTTAATATTATTTGAATTCTGGTAGCTTTAAGCTCCTTCTTATTCATACTTTCTCATTCTGTTTCTTGGTAGCCATGACTTTTAATTTTACCGAAAGAATTTCATTAATTTTTCTCATTCTATAAAGTGTGATTTTTATTAATATTAAATGTTAGCCAGTATTAAGTATTAAAGTTATAGAATAATGTGTAATTGGCAAAATCAGTAATATTGTCATTTTATCATGTTGTCAAGGTACAACTTTACATCTTTAACAACTACATGGTACAACAAAAAACTACAAACTTTAAATATATTTCTGACTCTTTAGGTATTATATTTTTATAAAAATCAATTTGTACTTGTAATTGGTAATAATTCATAGATTACTTGATGTGTTATAGCCTACTCTCAATTGAATATATTCTTCCATATTCCTCTTTTTATGACAGCAGTACATAAAAAACTGATGATTTTGTGGATTTATTTTATATCTTGCAACTTTAGAGAAGCTCTCATTTGTCTTGATAGATTTTTCATTGATTTTCTAAAATTTGTAAAAAAAATTAATTCAGTTCAATTTGACACACACACACACACACACACACACACATATATATCCAATAAGTCAATAAACATTTATTAAGTACATGATATGTTTCAAAATACTGGATTAAGAAGTTATTTTTAAGTGCCAAATATCTAGTAGATTATGGACAGAAAAAGATAAAAAGAAAACAATTTCTGCCTTCAAGTATCTACCTATATTTTAAGAAAAGATGAGTGTACATCTGCAAGAATGATTATAACTACTACTAATAAATAATATTTATTTAGCTCTTTAAAATTTTCGAAGAACTTAATAATATCTAATTTTATCCTCACTGTAACTTTCGGAGGTAAGAGGTATTATTAATCCCATTTTCAGGCGAGGAAATTGAGGGACACCAATATTAATTGATTTGCCTAGAATCATGCAACTAATAAACTTCTAAGAACAAATATGAGCTAAGTTTTTTTTTTTTTTCTGATTTCAGGTCCAGTGATCTTTCCATTGCCCCATCTAGCTGCTTGTATATACAATATTATGTATAAGTTTCTTATGAGAAATGACAGCTGAAATGTGCTTGAAGAAAGCTAAAGGTGCTATGAGGTAACAAGTGTTCATAACAAATATTAGAGATTATTTTTTTGTTTTGTTTTGTTTTATTTTTACCAGCATGGAAAAAGAAAGGAGTGATATTGGTTATATGGAACCATAAGCAAGCTAATATGTCTAGAATACAGGATATATGAAGAAAAGTAATGTGTAATAGATAATTCTCCACCATTCTTGATGTTTATTCCAATAGTTTCCTTTTCTGTTTTATTGTTCTAGTTAGCATACTTACCAATATTTCTGCTTTTTTCCCCCTGAGGCAATTGATATTAAGTGACTTGCCCAGGGTCACAGAGCTAGGAAGTGTTAAATATCTGAGGCCAGATTTGAGTTCAGGTTCTTCTGATTTAAGGGCTGGTGCTCTATCCATTGTGCCACCTAGCTTCCCCCAATATTTCCAATAAGAAGAAATGAGAACGCTTGTTCCATCCTTCAAATATACTGGGAAAGACTTCAGAGTTACTTGATTATAAATAATGTTCATTAATAATTCTAGATAATTTATTTCTCATATTTTTTTAATTTTAATAACATATATTTTATAATAAGGATGTTCATAAATCTCATAATTACAATCAAAGCCACATAATTTTAAACTAGTTGATTTCAGAAAGGCCTGGAGAGACTTACACGAACTGATGCTGAGTGAAATGAGCAGGACCAGGAGATCATTATATACTTCAACAACAATACTATATGATGACCAGTTCTGATGGACCTGGCCATCCTCAGCAACGAGATCAACCAAATCATTTCCAATGGAGCAGTAATGAACCGAACCAGCTACGTCCAGAGAAAGAACTCTGGGAGATGACTAAAAACTTTATGTCCACATGCATTTTTGATTTCCTTCACAAGCTAATTGTACAATATTTCAGAGTCTGATTCTTTTTGTACAGCAAAATAACATTTTGGTCATGTATACTTATTGTGTATCTAATTTATATTTTAATGTATTTAACATCTACTGGTCATCCTGCCATCTGGGGGAGGGGGTGGGGGGTAAGAGTTGAAAAATTGGAACAAGAGGTTTGGCAATTGTTAATGCTGTAAAGTTACCCATGCATATATCCTGTAAATAAAAGGCTATTAAATAAAAAAAAAATTAAGCTAGTATTGTTACTTCATCAAATAAAGGCAACTAAAGCAAATCAGAGAGACCTGAATCCAAATCAAACCTTAAAGACTTTCTATGTGACTCTGGGCAAATAGTCTATTGATATCTCTCATTCTCAGTTTCTTCATCTCTAAAATGGAGATTAAAAATAGGACCTATCTCCCAAGGTTATCATGAGAAAAGAAAACAAGGCAAGATTTGTAAAGTTGTTTGCAAACCTTAAAAGTCTATGTACAAGCTTGCTATTACTATTTCAAAAGTTCTGCATTAAGAATCAGGAGAAATGAATTCTAGGCTTCAATTAGACATACTAATGAAAATAAAATGCTGATAATATTACATATGTATTTCATAAATATAAAACATAAATCATATAACATAAACATTCATAATATAATATTTATACATAATGTAATAGTCATTTTCTAATAGAGAACATGTAGAATTTCATATAGTTATTCACAGGTATAGCTAACTATATAAGCATGTATACATGCATAGATATATGGGAAACTATATCAAAAATGTTTCTTTTGAGAAAGTGAATAGATTTCTCATTGTAATTAGCAGCTACAATAAATTCTACAATAAATGATTCCCACTCCATGTAGCAATAATGGACACCATTATTTTTGGCTGTCTTGAACTAAAGTCGCCCTCACTAGTGGGAGGTCAGTGCCTTATTTGTTTTATTCTTTGGTAATTCACATTTTTTTTAAACAGCAAAACAAAATATCTCCTTTTATTGACTAGAAGAGAGTAGTTTGTCTCTTAAAATAGTTTTGAAAAACCAGAATTGGTTGTTATGCTCAGAAACTGGTGATAGAAGTAAAAAGAAAAAAAATGTAGACAGGTCTAGAATCTAGTGACTAAAAGTAGAATTTCTTTCCTTAGTAAAGTTTCCCTGAGTTCTATTGTAATTGAGCTGATTTTTGCATATGAACATATGTTGCCTTAAATATTCTATTCCAGTCTATCCCACATATAACTTCCAACTCTTTTCTAACTCAGCCTGCAAGAACAAGAATGCAGAAGGAAAAGAGCATTAAATTCAAGAAGCAGAATAATACCTGTAGGTTCTGTATTTCTCTTGTTGATATCAGCCCACTGAATCAGAAGAGTCAACTCAAGGTTTCACTTGGCATCTCTGGCTGGTTTGCTATAAGAAATAAAAGTCTGACCTGCAGACCGCTGCAGCAAGACCCTTAGAAATTACATCACCTAGAATTGGTTTTCCCAGAAAAGGGAAACATGGCATGAAAATATAATTGACCTGTCTTAATAATGTATGCAGAAATTAGAGCCCAGAAATTCGTTCTGGCCATACTTAAGACATCAACCAACCATTGCTTCCACCATCTGTGATCACTTGATTGACTTTGCAAAGGGAATACAGTTTCCACTTTACACTAGACTGGAGGTTGAGGGAATAGAAGGAAATCCAAGTGAGGTTAGGAGTTAGGTTCCTCACTAATAAAATTACATATCAGAATCTAGGTTCCATATATTCATACCAAAATTGGGAGAATCAAAATAGTATTCTATATACCTGGACTTTCTGTTGTCTTCTTGATAAGTGATGAATGCTTTTCTTTACTCTAGCATCAATGTAGGCAACTGCCTATTAGAAGAACATCTCTTCTCCTCTCTAATGCACTCAAGTGCATTAGAAGAACTCTATCTATAACTCTATCTGAGAATTATGCCAGCTAGGTCAGGACACTTGCAATAGACCACATGAATTCTTATCCCCAAAAAAAGTAAAACAAGATTTAATTCCTTTACAATGTCTTAATATTAATTTACTTACTTACTTACTTAGTTTACTTAGTTACTAGTTTACATACTAAATTATAGCAAAAGGGATTCCCTGGAATCTCCAAACTTGATTTCAAAATAGGTTTATATCTGCTATTTTGGCTTTCTTCCCACATTAAAGAATAACTAAATGACATTATGCAGGTCCCTCATTCACTTGGGTCTTTCATTTGGGAAGTGTCTACCCCTTTCAGAAGAAAGCCTGATTAGTTTCTAGAGTTGATAAATCTGTATTTTGACAAGTCATATCTTAGGACAAATGTTGGTTCCCTAAAGACCAACTAGCATAGTTACAATCCCTCATAAAACAAACAAATTTTAGGTGCCTCAGGCACTTTGATGTTGGGATTACTCAGTGCCAGAAAAGATATTCAAAGTCAGTTTTTTTCCTTGAGTTTCTGTTCTGCACTGGATCTAATCTGTTACATGTATATTGAAGTAAGTATTAAATAAATCTTTGCAAATTGAGAGTGATTTAGCTCTGTTGTTATTGTTTGTCCTCCATTCTCAAAGAGGCCATGACATGCAAGTGAATTGGATTTAAGTAAGGGAGGATTATGCAAGGTCACCTGCCTCACTTTCCCCTCCAGAGTCATCTAGGTCCAGTTCTGGACAACTAGAAATGACTAGGAATGCAGTGGGGGATTTTGACTTTTTAAGCTACAGTCTTCAACAAGTCTCAGTGTGACTAAGGCTACACCCATTCCATGTTTAAGGCTAGGCAGCAATTGAGGCAAAAAATCTCTTTCACCTAGTCAATAACTATATAAATGAATAGATGGAGAAGGAAAGACCCTTGGGACTTCTGGCCAAAACAAACAACAAAACAATAGCAACAAAAACTTTTCCTTTTTTTTGGACCTAGACCTAGGGTATGGTTCCTCAGTTTGTAGGTAAGTTTACTCTTTCAGATCACTAGGATATTATTTCATTTTATTTTATTTTTAATTTATGAAATAAAACAAGCACTTCTACAATGTAGTACAATAAAAAGATGATTGAACATGAAACTACAAATCTACTATGCACAATTTTCTGTTCCTTTCAAATACATGACAAAGTTATGTAAATTTCTTTTTTTCCCTTTGCTTCCAGCCCTCATCCCAGAGATGACTATCTTTTTTTTTTTTATTTTTTTTTTATTATAATAACTTTTTATTGACAGAACCCATGCCAGGATAATTTTTTACAACATTATCCTTTACACTCACTTCTGTTCCGATTTTTCCCCTCTCTCCCTCCACCCCCTCCCCTATAGGCAAGCAGTCCTATATATGTTGAATATGTCGCAGTATATCCTAGATACAATATATGTGTGTAGAACCAAACAGTTCTCTTGTTGCACAGGAATAATTGAATTCAGAAGGTAAAAATAACCTGGGAAGAAAAACAAAAATGCAAACAGTTTACATTCATTTTCCAGTGTTCTTTCTTTGGGTGTAACTGCTTCTGTCCATCATTGATCAATTGAAACTGAATTAGGTCTCTTTGTCAAAGAAATCCACTTCCATCAGAATACATCTTCATATAGTATCATTGTTGAAGTATATAATGATCTCCTGGTTCTGCTCATTTCATTTAGCATCAGTTCAGGTAAGTCTCTCTAAACCTCTCTGTATTCATCCTGCTGGTCATTTCTTACAGAACAATAATATTCCATAACATTCATATACCATAATTTACCTAACCATTGTCCAATTGAAGGGCATCCTTTCATTTTCCAGTTTCTAGCCACTACAAACAGGGCTGCCACAAACATTTTGGCACATAGAGGTCCCTTTCCCTTCTTTAGTATCTCCTTGGGGTATAAGCCCAGTAGTAGCACTGTTGGGTCAAAGGTATGCACAGTTTGATAACTTTTTGGGCATAATTCCAGATTAATCTCCAGAATGGTTGGATTCATTCACCAACAATACATCAGTGTCCCAGTTTTCCTGCATCCCCTCCAACATTCATCGTTATTTTTTCCTGTCATCTTAGCCAATCTGACAGGTGTGTAGTGGTAAGAGATGGCTATCTTTAGACAGAAATAGGTATAGTGTGCGTGTGTGTGTGTGTGTGTGTGTGTGTGCATGTGTGTGTGCACAAAATTATTCTGTATACACTTTTATTAATCAGTTCTTTCCTTGGATGTAAATAGGCTTGTTTTATATGTCCTTTATGATTAATTTGGATATTTATAATAGAATACAGGGTATTATATCTGCATTAGCCCAGGGACTCTATGATAAATTACTATTGAAGGCTGTTAACAATATGAATATGATATAGTCAAAGATTATGAAATTAAGTTCCATAGGGAGTCATGGAAAGTTCTGGGAAACAATTCTGAATGACTCCACAACCCAAGAGTCAGCCAGATTTCATCACTTTTTTCATACAAAGCCAATATTGTGTTAGACTATTAATTGAATTGAAAGCAAATGCACTGAAATATAAAGAACAGAAGCAATGTCTTAAAGAATATAGCTTTCACCTTTTATATCAAATGTTCTCTAAAAACAATTAGCTAATCAATCACTTCAAGGACTATAGGAAGAAACAATGACTAATTATCTTCATTACACAAGTTTGGATAGGAGCAAATAAGTTTGTTCAAGACTATAGAGTAAGTCTGTGTTGGCTCTAGAATTAGAACTCCCATCTTCTAGCCTTTGAGTCTCCTGGCTAAGTGATTTCAAAATAGGTTTATATCTGCTATTTTGGCTTTCTTCCCACATTAAAGAATAACTAAATGACATTATGCAGGTCTCTCATTCACTTGGGTCTTTCATTTGGGAAGTGTCTACCCCTTTCAGAAGAAAGCCTGATTAGTTTCTAGAGTTGATAAATCTGTATTTTGACAAGTCATATCTTAGGACAAATGTTGGTTCCCTAAAGACCAATTTAATAAAGCCTAAATTTATCCCTGTGAAGATGAGGAAATGGAATATTTGTAATAATTTTATTGCTGTGTGTCTCTTCTCCTCAAATGTGATCCCTTTAGAGAACAAATCAATTAAACCTCATTTCTGATTGCCCCCTCCCCAAAGGAAACCACTACATTTTGTTATACCACAGTTCTCTTTTATTGTCCTGACTCAGTTTCCCTAATTGTTCTGCCTCAGTTTATAATTGTTCTGTTCAATCCTGCAAAACTACCCCCCCTTCTTAATGAGAATATTTGATAAGGATAAAAGATCTTATGTTTTAGAATATCAGAATGTCTCTCCCCATCCCAAGCTATCAGAATATCAGATACCCGCTTATTAAGATGCTTCCCCAACTCTGGGGATCCTCCCCCCATTATGTCATCCCATCTCTGATGGCTCATCCCATCCTGTCAGAGTCCCATTCCTGCTCTCAGCAGCCTGACTCTGCCCCTGCCTCAGTCTATTCCCTGAGTCTGACCCACATGTAGATAGGTCATTGAGAACTCACATTGTTTGCTGGATTCTTGGAAATGATAGTCTCATTCAGCCCTGGGACTAAACCATGGATCCATTTGGTCCCAGTAAATCTTTCCCTTTTAACTAAATCATTAAATACTCTCAAATCTCTATCTTGCCTCAGTTTCTCTGGCATTACAATTTCCCATGAAATCCTTCTTATGGTACTTTATTAATTGAAAAATATGTTTATTATATTTAGTCCTGTTTTACAATATATATATATATATATATATATATATATATATATATATAAGAAGAAGGGAGGAGGAAATGACTGTTTAAGAAATAATTATAGCTGATTAACAGTAAGTCAGTCCATCAGTAAACATTTATTAAGTACTTACTATGTACTAGGCATTATGTGAAATGCTGGGAATACAAAAAGAGGTAAAGAACATTACTGCCCTCAAGGACCTTATTTATTATCTAATGGGAGATAGCTCAGCTTCTTTCTAGTTTTAACATTCTTGATTATATTATTTTCTTTAGGAAGTCATTCATAAATACATCACAAAGTTTCTAAGAAAGATATTTCAAAAGTATGCAAATGGTAAGCCAGTTGTCTCAAATCAGAACTTTTGTCAATATACCTCTATAAGTTTTCACAAACTAATTTCTTTTCTTTCTTTCTTTCTCAGTTTCTCTCTTTCTTTCCCTCTCTATTTCTCTCTCTGTTTCTCTGTCTCTCTCCTTGTCTCTCTTTGTCTCTCTGTGTGTTTCTCTTTGTTTTATCTCTGCCTCTCTGTCTCTCTACCTCTCTCTCTCTCTCTCTCTCTCTCTCTCTCTCTCTCTCTCTCTCTCTCTCCCCCTCCCTCCCTCCCTCTCTTTCTCCCTCCCTCCCTCTCTCTTTCATACCTTTGTTCTTTTTTATGGCAGTACTCCTCTCTGACATTTATTCCTAACCCTACAAAGACTTCTTCCTAAGGAAAGTGCATCTTCATCAATGAATTATGAGCAATATCTTTGGGAAAGCAGAATACACATAATATTTTAATGGTGAGAGAGGAGAAAGGAGGGGAGAAAAGGTATTTTTTTCTCTAGTTTTATTAACATGTTCTCTCTTGTCGAAGGAAGTAGAGGCATGCACTTCACTTGGAGTTTTATTTCATAACATAAAATAGAATACAATAGCCATCTCAGTAATCACAGACAGGCAATCAAGAACCATTGTCTTGAAGCTGCAGTGTTTGCAGAGAAGAATATGCTGGTAAATCAGCTTCTGATAAAACCAGATGCCAAGTTTGCAAAGCTTCTAGCCTTCCCAAATGCTGAGATTTTGCTGTCTTCCATTTTTCCCATTATTACATTGATGTAGATAGAGCAAAGTACAAAGTGTAACTTGTACTCTATCTGAGAATTATGCCAGCTAGGTCAGGACACTTGCAATAGACCACATGAATTCTTATCCCCAAAAAAGTAAAACAAGATTTAATTCCTTTACAATGTCTTAATATTAATTTACTTACTTACTTACTTACTTAGTACTAGTTTACATACTAGATTATAGCAAAAGGGACTCCCTGGAATCTCCAAATCTTAATCACTTTAAATTGCATGTTTCAAGGGACTATTTCTTAAACAGTCATTCCCTCCTCCCTTCTTCTCATATATATATATTGTAAAACAGGACTAAATGTAATAAGCATATTTTTCAATTAATAAAGTACCATAAGAAGGATTTCATGGGAAATTGTAATGCCAGAGAAACTGAGGCAAGATAGAGATTTGAGAGTATTTAATGATTTAGTTAAAAGGGAAAGATTTACTGGGACTTAAATTTTCACACAGTTCCCACCACCATCTCTATAGCTTTCCAGCCACAGGATGGTTGGAGTGAAGGGAAAAGAGCAAAGAGTAGGAGTTCCTAGATGACTAATATATCTGGAATATACAGTTTATAATAATAAAGTGAAAACTTATAGAGGCATATTGACAAAAGTTCTGATTTGAGACAACTGGCTTACCATTTGCATACTTTTGAAATATCTTTCTTAGAAACTTTGTGATGTATTTATGAGTGACTTCCTAAAGAAAATAATATAATTTACTTACTTACTTACTTAGTACTAGTTTACATACTAGATTATAGCAAAAGGGACTCCCTGGAATCTCCAAATCTTAATCACTTACTGGTATTAAATTGCATGTTTCAAAAGGCTAAGTTACCATTAGATATACTGCAGAATAATATGGCTTCTGGAGGTCCCTTCCAGACTTAAATCTAAGAATCTATGATTTTTGAGTCTATAGAAAAACCTAAAATGATTGGATAGCAATGTTGCCAATATTCTTTTTAGTGGCTGAGGTTGTTACAGAAACTCCATAATTATATATTTTATGGCCAAGGAAATGAGTTTTTACTTGCCACTGAAGTTAACTATGTAAAACCTAGCTACTTGAAATTTTAGCCCTATTAAAAAACAAGCTACTTCAACAACTCTTCCTCTATGAATTTGGAACTTTCTCAATAGGTTAGACTAGATCCCATTGTTTTCAGATGCCCACATGTTTCTCTCTTTTTCTTTCTTACATTCCCCAATTGAAAGTTTCTTTAGGCTAGACCTATGATCTTTTTCAACTGAACTTGACCCAGCAAGATGCCCCAAAGTGGCATGTTGGAAAACATTTTAGGCAATTAGAGATCTAGACCTGGATAGTTTGAACTGGGAATTCAACTGGCTGTTAAATAATTATGTAATTGTCTCTGTGGAGAGGACATTGAAAAGTCAACAGGAACAAATGTCCCCCATTTAGAATTGAGATGAATTATATGTCCATAAACTCTGAAGTTCATATCAAGTT
The DNA here is from genome assembly GCF_902635505.1 of Sarcophilus harrisii. Taxonomy (NCBI): domain Eukaryota; kingdom Metazoa; phylum Chordata; class Mammalia; order Dasyuromorphia; family Dasyuridae; genus Sarcophilus; species Sarcophilus harrisii. The sequence continues at coordinate 166,228,797 of NC_045427.1, forward strand.
ACTCATTAAAATGCTTAAAGAATTAAGGAAACTGAGTATTTAAGTAACTTAGGAGAATTCATAAAATTAAGGTTCATCTGTTTGAAAAACAACTCTGGGCAGACACTGAATACCTATTATTATGTCTGCAGTAGGATAATTCTGATTTGAGTGGAATGCTTTTGTATATAGTGTTAGCTGATATAATGCCTTTTCTTAAATTTTCACAAATTAGGTTTTCTAAACAAGCTTGATTTAGACCAATCCTCTATCATTATCACAATAGTCTAACAGAATAAGATGGACTAAAAAAAAAGAATATGCATAGTAGAGAAAAAGGGAAGGAGAGAGGGAATGAGCAAAACCACCAATAAAACACTGGCATTTGATTATGCTGATTGATTAAGAGATCTATCTCTCTTTTGTAAAGACCCAGATTTGAAAAAGATGACTGTTAAAGGTCAAAGCAGAATATTTCAAAAGCTATCTGAATAAATCTGATGTTGTTATTTTGTGACTTTGGTTGGTTGTTATTAGGTTGTTTTTGTTTGTTTTGTTTTGTTTTGTTTTTTACACTCCTAAAGCAAAAGAGAAGCCTTAGTTACCTTTTTGTCTGGACATGTAGTGCACTTTTTAGCATCTGTCAGGTACAGAAATAGAAATCTGATCCTTTCTGCTGAGACCTTCACACTAACTCCTATCTAATCCAATACAGAGCACATAAAGAGTTGATTTTCATTTAAATAACAGTTTTTTTTTATCTATCATTTTTCAGAGGATTGAGGGAATTATAAAGGGAGAAGTCAGACATTTAGACATCTTCTGAGACTATATTTCCATGATAATAAATGTACTTTTGAGATAGTACTATTTCTATTGGTACTATTAAGATATATGTATACATTTTAACAAAGGAGTTAATTGTAGCTTTCTATCAAAATATCCACCTCAGGACATTATGAAAATATTCTAATTTGCTGACCAGAGTCAACAAATTCCAATTTGTTTTCAATAATTCTATAGGCTCCCTACAGATAAGCAATATTGAGAGGTATTGACATTTTGATACTTAGTACTATATCTAAATGGTTAAATTCCTGAAAATATCATGGGAAGATATCAATTCATAATTGAATTCATAACTGGTTACAGTTTCTATTTAATCTGCCAATAGTGATAAACCATAAATCAAAGTTGAGAGATAATAAGAATAACTAAAGATAATGGTAGCAAGTATTTATGTAACTTCAAAATTTGCAAAGCAAAATTTGTTTGCATTATCTCATTTGTTTGGATGAAAAATGGGATATATACATACATATTAATATGTATGTATAACTATATCTATATATCTATCTATCTGTCTATCTATATATTTATACATATAATTAGAAGAGGGAGAGTTCTTCATGGAGTGGAATTAGGTTATTTTGTTGGTAGACTATGAGGATCTGCTTATTCACACAGTTCCCACCACCATCTCTATAGCTTTCCAGCCTCAGGATAGTTGGAGTGAAGGGAAAAGAGCAAAGAGTAGGAGTTCCTAGATGACTAATATATCTGGAAGAAGAAGGAACTATGTGGCTTGAGAGACAGAAGCAATTGAAAGTAAAGATGCAATAGAAAAGTCTTAAAACTAACCTCCAGCAGAGAGAAAAAGACTTCCTGGGCAATCTAATAACAGGACAAGATCATCAATAAATATTAAACAGATGAGAAAGTCTCTATGCCAGGAGCTGAAGATAGATAAAAACAAAAAACGTTCTTATCTTCAAATAGTTTATATTATACTTGAAGATACAGTATATTCATAAAGATGATCAAATTTGAGGATATACCTGTCTGGAGAAAAAAGGAGGATTTTCAGGGACTCTTGGCCATACCCATTGAATCCTAGAGACTTGAATCTTACCCTCTACTAAGTTGCAAGTTCCATGAAGGTAAGGACTGAGTTTTACTTAAATTTGAATTATTTTTCATTGGAAGCAAATTGGCTATTCTAGTCTTTCTTTGCTTCCCTATCCAATTAATAATTGCTTTGTTTTTCCAATTGATGATAAGTTCTTAGAGAAAATATAATGATTCCCTTGTTTTCTTTGTTGTCATCAGCACTTAATATTCTACCTTGGTAAGTAGTAGGTGCTTAATAATTTTTAATTAATTTCTGATTTTTAATGTTTTTTCAACTAACAAGAGAGAAAATTACATTAAAATCAGATGTTTAACATAACTGTTAAAAGACAATTTTTCTGATTAAGGGGGGCTCTAAGATGGAATTTGTTTAAAAAATTATCAATGTAGAAATAAACAAATGTAGTTTAATTACCAATCTATCAGTAAATGTAACCTATCAGGTCAGGCATTCATAGCTTTGTTTTCCAAAATATATTTGTCAATAAAGCAATATTTAGTTTGAAAGAGGAATCAAATTATTTCAGCATTGCTATTCAATTTATTAACAACTACCTTCACAGTTAATTAAAATAGGTATCTTAATTTAGGAAGCCATAAACGACATTAGGAGAATAGTATATTGATAGAAAAACAACATTTTCAAAATACTAATAACTTATTGATCAATGATACAAATTTATATCTGAAGTATGGCTTGGATTTTTATAAGATAAAAAATCAGTTGCATTACATTACAGTCACTAGCTCTGAACAAAAGGGATTGAATCAAGAGTATGACAAAACATATTTGGAAATGGATTAGAATATAAAGGAAAAAGGAGATGTGAGTTAAGGGGTGATGGAATTGGGGGTTGTACAGTGATGAAAAAAGGTCTATAAAACTCAGACATTTTCTTCCCCAGAAGTACAATTAGGTGTTCTCGGCTCTAAATGAATAGCTGGCTTCAGGTGGAAATATATTATATGTGATGGAATAGGGCCTTTCTATACCTTTGCCCTTGATACATTGCCAATTACTTGGCAATGTTAAATTGCCTGGCTTGTTTCAAGTCAGTACTCTGATTCTTAAGGGGTGGAGAGCATTAGATTAGAAAAGGAAAGCCCTGCTTTTTGTCACAAAGGGAAGGGCCCTTAAAGCAACACTTGGCAAAAAAGGTGAGACAGAGGAAAATATGTCTGCCAACTACTCTTTTTCTGACTGCCCCTACTCCTTTAACTTCATTTCTCAACATCAAGGGAAATAGAAGAGGCAGATACTCTTAAGAAATCAGATAGGGAACTTCTGGTACCAAGATGGTGAGGAAGGAATCCTCTGAAACTCTCCCAAATTCTTCCCCAAATAACTTAAAAGCCACTTCTTAATTGGTCTAGGAGTAATGAAGCAACTTACCAGTCTTGTAGGAAAGATCTGTCTTGCTGAGGTAGGAGTGTAACTAGGTTGAAGAGCAGTAGCAGCAGCAACAACAGCCAGCTTCATATCAGGGGACCAGCAGCAAGTCTCCAAGTGTGAGGAATTTCACCAACAAGGCCCAATCATGCAGCAAATTCACAATCCCTGGGCAAGTATGAAGTCTATGTAGAATAACAAGGCCCTACTCTAGCACAAAGCCAAGAACAAGGTCTTGATCCCATTGTTAAGCAGTGCTGAATGATACTATAAGCAATGAAGTCATCTAAATACTAAATATATATATATATGTATATATATATGTAATAAAGGTATAGCATATAATTTTTTTTAATAAGTTGAAGAAGTTTCAGGAAGAAATGGATAATAAAATTATATTAGTGGGGAGACCTCAATTTTCCTCTGTCAGAACTAGATAAAACTAGCCCCAAACAACAACAGCAACCAAAACAAAAAGCAAGAAAGAAGTCAAGGAGATGAATAGAATCCTGGAAAAGAGATATCTGGAGAAAACTGAATAGAAATAGAAAAGAATATCCTTTTTTTCTCACAGTATATGACCCACAGAAATTGACCATGTATTAGGACATAAAAATCTGCAGGAAAGTGAAATAAAAACCAAATCTTTTTTCATATTATTGTAAAGAGCGGAAACTCTGAGTAGGTGCACTGAAATCAGAAACCAAGCACTAATTACCCATTGGACAATACTCTATTAGCATATGCTTGGAAAGTGGCCTTTCCCACTATTCTGTGCTGGCTTGATCTTTTGGTGTATACAGATAATTGTAGGAGGGATTAGGGGGTAGAGTAAGACAAGCCAGAGTCACTTCTGCAGTGGATGAGGAGAAGGGAGGTTGTGGAGAGTTTGTGTCCATTCTCTTCACTTCTACTCATAAAGATCAAGGATTTTTGCTTATCCTGGCTCCAGCTGATTCTAAGGCATCCAGAGTGCTAACTCGGTCTTCACATATTATAATACAATAAAATTAATTCAATAATAAGTAATATAAAGAGAGATTTAAAAACTTATTAGAAATTAAATAAAATAATCCTTAAAAAAAACCCATGTATTGAAAAAGAAATCAGACAAATATTGAATAATTTTATTAAAGAAAATGACAAGGAAGACAACATACCAAAATTCTGGGAAGCATTCAAAGCACTACTTTTATATCTCTAATAGTTTACATCAAGAAAATAGTTTAAAAGTAAATGAATCAATTGGAGAAGAAACAAAAATATAAAAAGTCTACATTAAAATTAAAAGAAAGCTCCCCAATTAAAATCAAATAGGAAATCCTGAAAATCAAAGCGATTTTAAAAAACTAAATGTAATAATATGATTGAACTAATAAATAAAACTACAAGCTGTTATGGGGGAAAAAAACAATAAAATAAGTAAATCCTTGTTGCATTTGATTTAAAGAAGGAAAGAAAACCAAATTACTGGTATCAAATATTGAAAATAGTTAACACACCCATAAGGAAGAAGAAATTAAGACATCTGTTAGGGGCAATTTTGCCCAGTAAAATGCAAATATATTTGAAATCTAAATGAAGTAAATGAATATCTATATCTATCTATCTATCTATCTATATTACACACACACACACTCACATATATATATATATATATATATATATATATATAATCCAAATTAACAGAAGAAGAAACAAATTTTTTAAACACTCTTAGAAAAACAACTTGACCAGACTTCCAATTAACTTCCTAAGAAAATAATTCCAAACACCTCAATTCACAAATGAATTATACCAAAAATTTAAAGAATAATTTGTCTTAATACTATATAAAGTATTTGAGAATAAATAGGTAAAGTAGGAGATATACCAAATTCTTTTTTTGATGCAAGTATGGTGCTGTTACCCAAATGAGGAAGAGTCAAAAGAGAGAAAGAAAATTATAGAACAGTTTCTGTATTGAATATTAATGCAAAAAATAATTGAAATACTAGCAAAGACATCATAGAAATATTTCACAAAAATCATACACTATGAACCAATGAAATATATACAAAGAATGCAAGACCAATTCAATATTGAAAAATTATTAGCATTAATTGGCCATATCAACAATAAAATCAACAGAAACAAAAACAACAGAAAAAAGGCTTTAGCAAATACATCACCCATTCTTATTAAAAATACCAGAGAACATAGGAATAAATGGAGCTTACCTTAACATAATAAATTATGTTTATCTAAAATTATCAATAAACATTATCTATAAGCTATAAGCCTTCTCAATATAAACAGGGGTGAAGCAACTACCTCTATTATTTGATGCTATGCTAGAAAATTTAGCTATAGTAATAAGAGAAGGAAAAGTAATTAAAGGAATTAATAAACAATAAGGAAGCAAAGCTATCATTCTTTACACATGACGTTTTTATACTTAGAAAATCCTAGAAAATCAACTAAAAAAGTAATTCAAATTATTAACAAATTTAGTAAAGTTGCAGAATACAAAACAAACCCACATAAATCATTAGCATTTCTATATATTATCAACAAAGTCCATAAGCAAGAGATAGAAAGAGAAATTCAATTTAAAATAACTTTAAATAATATAAAATACTTGAGAGTCTACTTGCCAAGACAAATTGGGGAAGTATGAATACTAATTCACACAAATAAAGCCAGATTTAACAATCAGAAAAATATTAATTGTTCATGGGTAAACTAAGCTAATATAATAAAAATGACAAATATCTAAATTAATCTATTTATGCAATATCAATCAAATCATCAAAATATGATTTTTGGATAAAAATTCATCTGGAAGAACAAAAGATCACGGATATCAAAGATATCAAGGGGAAAAATACTAAAGAAAGCAGTTTAGTCATACCAGATTTCAATCTGTATTAAAAAGTTGTGATCATCAAAATAATCTGGTACTGACTAGGAAATAGAATAGCAAATCAGTGGAATAGATTAGGTATAGATTAACTTATAGTAAATAACTATAACAATCTAGCAAATGATAAACCCAAAGATTCAAGCTTTTTTGAAAAAAAAAACTCATTATCAGGCAAAAATTTTAAAACAATGTAGCAGAAATTAGTCATGGGTCAGTATTTTACACTGTGTACAAAGATAAAGTCAAAATGGGTACATGAGCATGAAATAGTTGATCTCTTATATTTATGGATAAGGAAATAATTTAGTACCTAAGAACATATGAAAATATTTAAAATGTAAAATAGATCATTTTGATTATATAAAATTAAAACATTTTGTGGAAAAAATGAATGCATCCAAATTAATAAAGGAAACATCAAAACTGGGAAAAATTTTACAACTATCTCTAATAAACTCTTCATTTCTCAAATGTATAGAGAATTGGGTCAAATTTATAAGAATACAAGTCATTCCCTAATTGATTATGGTCAAAGAATATGAACAGGCAGCTTACAGACAAATAAATCAAAGCTATCTATAGTCATGTGAAAAAAATGATCTAAATCACTTAATTAGAAAAATTCAAATTAAAGCAATTCTGAGGCACTATATAAACCTGTCAGATTGACTAATATGTGGGGGGGGGGGGAAAGAAAATGTTGGGTATTCAAGGAGACATGAGAAAACTGCAACTAATAATTTTTTGATAGAGTTGTGAATTGATCCAACCATTTTGAAGAGCAATTTGGAACTATGCAAAGGGCAATAAAATTGTACATACCCTTTGATACAGTAATTCCACTGCTAGATCCATATTCCAAAGATATTCCCAAAAATGTAGGGGGATGGAGGACTTCTTCGAACAAAGATATTTATAGCAACTCTTTTTATGGTGGCTAAGAATTGGAAATCAAAGTGATAACCCATCAATTGGTAAATGCTAACCAAGTTGTAGTATATGATTGTGATGGTATATTATTGTGCTGTAAGAAATGGCAAGTAGGATTATTTCAGGGGAAAAAAACTTGGAAAGAATTACATTAACTGATGAATAATGAAATGAACCAGGAAAATATTGTGCACAATAACAACAATATTATTCAATGAAGAATTGTGAATGAATTATTCTCAGCATTGCAATGATTCAAAACAATTCCAAAAAAAACTAAGAAAGAAACATACTACCCACCTCCAGACAAAGAATTGATATTGATTAAATACAGGGCAAAACATGCTATTTTTCACTATGTTTCACTTTTTTCTTTTATTCTAGTCTTCTACAAAATGACTAAAATGAAATGTTTTAAATAGTTTCACATGTATAACCTATAACTGATTGGTTGCATCTTAATGAAGGGGGAGGGAAGAGGAAAGAAACAAAAGGTTTCAATTTAGAACTGAAAATTTTAAATAAAATGTTTAAAAAAAAGCTTTTTTTAAAAAAGAAAGTAACAAGTCAGGTTGTATTGAAAGTATATCACTCAGAGATTGTGGGGCAGTTATCCACATCTATGGCATAACAATAATCAAGGTTTATTATGATAGCCAATTGACCTGCAGAGTCCTGATGTACTCTCCTAAATCAACAAAGAAAAATTACATTCGTTCTTAGGCTAGTATATTTAATTCTAATAAGGAATCCATATATGGTTTACATAATTACACAATTAATTGGAATCCCATCCCGTTCCTTCTGTCTACATTCACTTACCAGGTTGAATAATAGATAATTTCATTTTATCTTGGTCAAGGATTCAATTGCTACATCAGCATTGGACATACTCCAGATTCTGTATTCCTTTTTGTTATTAAGGCATTTGCATGCTGCTCATGAAAAGTCATAACAAAGAATGAAATATATTATCTTTCCTTGATGATTAATGTGGATTTAACACAATCTGAGGTCTGCTCCCAACACTGCCACCTGGGACCTCTGGAGCTTGACAGCAAAAACATGCTACAAGCTGTGCCACTGCTGTTAAAGTAGACTACTCTTCGGTAATTGTTTACTTATTTTTGTAGCTCAAGGATCTCATGCTTTCTATTGGCTTTGTCGTAAGAACACAAACAAGTTATGGGTAAAATTACCATTTTATTTAGTAAGGGCAGTTATCCTAAGTCATTATAAATGTTATGCCTTTACAAGTGGGGTGCAAAATACTATGAGCTCCCCCTATCTCTCTCTCAGTCAATGCACAAATATTTATGTGTCAGGAATTGTACTAATTGCTAAAGATATGCAGAGGAAAAAAAAGAAATAATCCTTATTCTCAAAGAACTTGCATTATATCTGGATTTTGCGTTCTCTCAGGCACTTCTTCCTACATATACAATTTACTACAGGGTAAATCAGGCTAAAATGAACAGAGGTACATCATGCAAGGAAGAAACAAGTCACAAAAAAGCAACCTGTATAACATGGAGCTTTCCATCTCCTCTTAATGATATGAGGGGGTTATACTTTTCAAGATGGAAGATAATTTTGGTATCATATAGTCAAATCTTCTACTTTTAATAATAAAGAAACTGAGGTACAGAAAGGCAAAGTGTATTGGTCAAGGTCACACAAACACTGTATGTAATAGTAGGATTCAAATGCAATTGTTATGATTCCAAGTTCAGTTTTCTTTACACTGAATAACATAATTTATAAAGCTAAGTGACATTCTCGGACCTTGTCAACATTTTCAGAAGTATGCTGATTAATTGGTAAGTATCAAAAGGTGGCTAACCAGGTTTGGTGAAGGGCTTTAAGATCATGACACAAGAATTTTAGCTTAAGAAATTTAGAATGTTTAGCTTAGGAAAGAGAACAATTTGTAGCAGCATAAAAGATGTCTTCAAATATTTGAAAGAATGTTTTGGAGAGAAACAGGGGAAGGAGCAATTAAATTTATTCTGCTTTTCCCCAGAAGATAAGACCAGGAGCAATAATTGGAAGATTCAGAAAGATGCATTTAGAGTTCTCTGAAAGTGGAAAGGGCTTCCTGGTAAGATAATGAGTTTTCTCTCCCTGTTAATCTTTAAGCAAAACTGCATTAGCACATTGCAGTTATGGTTAGAAAAGAATGTTAAGGTGTATGGGATGTTTAAAAGGACTAACATCTCTGGTGTGAGGACTGGCCTCTCCCTTTTCAGGGCTGCTCATCCATCTTTAGTGTCCAACTCTCACTAAACTATCTCTTGTTACTTCAAAAAGTAATGACATATGCAGTGATCACATTCTCATAAAATTGTCTTGACAGACAAGCTAAAGTAGGTTGAAAGTAACTGAAACTGTCAATGAGTTGGGGTTGAGGAGTATCTACCCCAAATATGTGAAGATTTACCCCAGTAGAATGAGTGGTTGAGAACAATTTGTTCCAACTGCCATGAAGCATCCTGAAACAAGAGCTTGGTTAAATGTCATTCACTGGTTCCTGGGTCATCTACCAGCC